>NC_082391.1:2273772-2328600 GCF_031168955.1 Gadus macrocephalus | reverse complement strand
ACAGTGTGCGAATAGCGGTATAAGTCGTGTTTCTGTTGTGCTCTTGGCTCCTTCCTCTGAGTGGGGCTGGCTCGGGGGGACTTTTGTTTAGTTGCTGGCGCTGCGTTTCAGTAGAGGTGTCCGTGTCCCCTGGTGAGGCCTGCTCCTGTAACGTTTCAGGAAGGAACGACCCGGGGTGAATCTCTCTGACCTCTCCCTTCCACTCGAGTTGCTTAGGAAACAATCCCACCTAGTATGAGATTCCATAATCCTATTGATTTTTTATTATGTTGGAAACTGTTCAATCCATCACTACTGCAGAGTTTCTCATGAATACATAAGATATGCAAATGTGGCCGGGGATGTGATTGATTATATCAGTATTCATGGGATATAAACAATGAAGTCAACACAGCAGCTCTCAGCCATTTGTGTTGGAATACGACCAATTTCAGTTTTTGAAATTGAACTTTTGTTTTGATCATTTTGTTAAAATAAATGCAGGTGGGATCTCCTCCCACCATTAGATGGCATGGAGCAAAACATCCCCAGTGTTGCACCCACTTTTTGGAATGATCCAACCCCCTATTTGTTATCTCAGCTGCATCAAAGCCACCACACACGAGAATCAGCATTGTTCAGCGGGAAGAGCCAATCACAAGGCTGTCAAAAGTAGCTGTACACATCATACCCAACCGGAAACCTCAGCTGCATGTCACTGTTCAGGTGTTCAGTTTAAGGCTGCAATTTAGTGTCTTGTATAAACCCTAATAATATAATCATTAAATCTATTTTTATTGAGCTCAACGGAAATTCTAGATAAACAAGCATCGGGTTTGAATATAAAGTTTAGGTCCGAGGGGCATGAACATGGAGTAGCGGTGCCTCGTTCTCTAATTGAATCGGAATTTAATTGTGTGAGTGTGTGTGTCTGTGCTTCTATTTGTGATATTGTCATGGGTTGCATGGACCCACAAGGAAGCATTGTGCGTGTTTTACGTGTTTTAAATGAGCATGCGGAACAGGGTTGGAATGCAATTATTTTAACTGGTAGGGTGAAGCGCGCGCGCGCGCACGCACGCACGCACGCACGCACGCACGCACGCACGCACACGCACACACACACACACACACACACACAAATTATTTGTTTTTTTCCGTGAAGCTTGTGAATCAGATGGAATTAATAGGCTTACATCCTGTAAGCTCCTGTCCAAATAGATTTTAGTCCTGGTCCCCGGGGGCAAGACGGAGATCACTTAGCAAACATCCCCAGCCCCCCCCCCCCCCCCCCCCCCCCTTCTCATTCTACACAACTCAATCTCTTTATGTCACAATCAACCAAATGAAGGTTTTCACTGTTGGATTTTTTGTGTGTTTTTATCCTTTTCTCGTCAATTAAATGATGGTGTAACAATGGAGAACGGATTAGTGTTGACATCAACGCCAAGGAATCGGAAAAAGGGAGGGGGGGAGAAAAACAGCCTGGATCAAGGCTTCCAATGCGATTCCTCTTGGTAGAGTATTGAACATACTGGTCCCCCCATGAGACCCCTAGTGGTCCATCCTGGTGAAATATCCTCTGACTGGTTTCTGCGGAACCATTATTGTGACGCAGCATCGCAGCCGACAGTTCAGTCTGCCACAATGTTCCCTCGAATTAGCGTCGGTACGCGCAGCGTCCGTCCGCTCCTGTGCATTAGCGTCGCCTGCTTTTCCTCTGCAGCGTTGAGGAGCTGGCGTCTGCAACGAGGTGAGCCTGACGCCAGGGCCGATGTGATTATGGAGATTTACTTCGTGTTTTTGCATTGTTCGTCTTCAATGTCAATGATTGCAATGTAACAGGATCAAATTGTTATCCTCGTGTTCCGTCACAACCTCTTCTTTGATAACATTAAATCACATCCACGTATTGATACAACTGTTTGAAAGAAAAAGGACAAAAAAAAAAACAAGTGTGCAGCCGTAATCCATGAGAACGGGTTGCAGTGCAGTCCTTTGAGGTGACAAGCCCTGCCTATTTAGTCCTTTGAGGTGACAGCCCTGCCTATTCAGTCCTTTGAGGTGACACGCTTCATCTATGTCGTCCTTTAGGCCAACCTGCCCAGTCTATGTAGGCCTATCCCTTTAGGATGACACGCCCCATCTATGTAGTCCTTTTTGGGGACACGCCTCGTCAACATACGTCCTCTAAAAGTGATTGTTAATGCCACAGACAAGCTCATATTCTATTCTATTATATATTTATGTATACACAGTATATACATATATATATGTATATATATATATATATATATATATATACTAGATCTCCACATATGAGTAAAACTTGTTTCTTTACCTTTCGCTCGATCCCAACTGTTATTGTGTTCAGCGAAGGCTCACTCAATGAGATGTCTCGCGAGAGTTGAGTTTCTGCAGGACGAGAGGTGGAAAGGGGAGCTAGAGCTGGAGAGAGGAAGGATTCTTGTGTCAGACAACAGAAAGCATTGCTTAGTGTTACAGATTTGGGGGCAGGAGAATTGAGGTTGTAATAACAACAGGGACATCCCTGCAACAACACAACAACAAGATGTTACAGCAGTATTTATCTTTGAGCGAGACTTTGTTGGACACAATAACAAATCGCTCAAGGTAAAGGTAAAGAAAAAAGTTGTATTCCTTTCTTTAGGGATCCTTTCTATTATGTTCGGCACTAAACTGATCATGTCAGTGGTTAAAAAACAAGCACATGTAGAGGACGTACGTTAAAGGTGTTCTGCGGCCCCAAAGGATTACATTGCAGCCTGTTTTCACTGATTAGGGCAGCAGCGTTCTCGCTCAATACCGATTTAAAAAGTGTAGCATTAGTCCATTTGACCCCGACTGAAACATCCTTGTGTTTTCCGTTAAATTCAGATTACCACTTCCAAGGGGACATTTACATCTCAAAAAAAAGAGAAATGCAATGTGAAAGGTTTCCATGAGATTCATGCTGACGCTGAGAGTAAATGTGTTCATATTTAGTCATAACGCTTTGTGAAGTAGTAAACATGGAATGGATTGATCATAACAACTACGTTCAACGGCCTCACATTAGGTCTTCTAATCCCAATCCAGGCTCAGCACCAACTGAAATTATGGATCAAACCAACCGTTTGTTCGTCGCTGTATTTATATAATGTCACAATGTAGACATATATATGTGTCCATCTAATCTGTGGCCAAATGTAATGTGTCCTGCATGTTGTTTGAACACATCATCTTGTTGCTCACAGATGACCGATTGTAATCCTCTGATTTACGCATGCTGTGGAAAAAAACCACAATCTGTCTCTTGCTCATCTGACCACGCTGCTAGTCCCCTCCCCCACATGTGAGTCCATCACACACACACACACAAAACACAAACACAAAGACACACACACACACACTCGCATACACCAACACACACAGACATACAAACACTTACACACATACACTTACAGAACAAAAACACACACCCACACACATAAAAACAAGCTAAGAAATAAATACACACACACGCAAGCACACACATTGGAAAACACACACACACACATACATACACACGCACACGCACACACACACATAAATACAAACATACATGCAAACACATACCCACGGAGGTCTGCCGCCACTGAGGCCATCATTATCACGACTCACATTCTCTTTTCTACGTAGGAAACTATTACGGATAAAGAATAGAGCCATCAGTAAATTGACATGTTTTCTTTTTTCTCTACATTGGATGAAAACGGTGCCAATCCACCAAGATGTCCACCTCCGCTGTAAAGGCGCGGATTCAGTATTAACACAGCCACCCGTTTTGATCATCACTTCAAAGGTCGTGCTTAAGTCAGAACATGGTAAAAATGGTGGAGGCATTGTGTGTGGCCAACAATGCCTGTTGAACCCTTTAACACACACACACACACACACACACACACACACACACACACACACACACACACACACACACACACACACACACACACACACACACACGCACACAAACTTACTCGCTGTCAGTCTCTCTCTACAGTTTCACATTCTTTAAAAGGTCAGGGTTAGCAGGAGCTTTGGCAATTTACTGTCAGTACATTAAAAGTAAAATAACAAAAATTGGTAAAGAAACCAAAAACACAACACATACACACAGTTGTCTTTGGCGCTTATGTGTCATCTCTCCCCGTCCGTGATAACCCTATTTCGGGCAATCACTCAGAGTTCGAGGAGTTGTCCAATTCCATGTTGTTCTTTTTGGTTGACGTCTCTCACAGATCTTAACAAGCAGAAGTTCTTAAACAAGCGAGCCACAGCCAGTACTGCAATCACCTCCTGTTATTACGGCCTCTTCTTGTCTGCTGTTGTAGACAAAGAAAAACCACAAACAAGAGAAACAAACACAAAAGCAGAAGGATGCTAAACTTTGGGATAGCAGAACTGTGTCAGCAGATCGACAGGTCTAAGCAGTGAGAAAAAAAAAAGCGTGGCAGTTGTTTCAAAGCCAGCGTTGTCAAATTGTGTATGAACCACGGAAAGGCCTTTCTCTCTGCCATCGTCAAGGTGATGAAAAATCTGCCACGCGTAGCTGACAAGACCTGCTGCAAGGTAGGGTGTTTCAACTGCAAATGGATTTTCTGAGAATTAATTATTACCGTTGTGTGCTTGGTAAACAAACTACCCATATTAATTAATAACTCCTACTGCAAGAATTATACCATGAAATCATTAGTACATGAACAAACATGTGGATTCCACATAATTAATCAATATAATTGTTCTGCAACTTCATAGACACGAACAACTTCAGCTGCTTTTCATGTTGGCCGGGACTCATCTGATTAAAGAACAGTCTTTGGCCAGGACTCATCTGGTTAAAGAACAGTCTTTGGTTAGGACTCATCTGGTTAAAGAACAGTCTTTGGCCATGACTCATCCGGTTAAAGATCAGTCATTGGCCATTACTCATCTGGTTAGATGCAGTCTTTGGCCATGACTCATCCGGTTAAAGATCAGTCTTTGGCCATGACTCATCCGGTTAAAGATCAGTCTTTGGCCATGACTCATCCGGTAAAGATCAGTCTTTGGCCATGACTCATGTGGGTTAGAGTATAGTCTTTGGCCATGACTCCTCTGGTTAGACTACAGTCTTTGGCTATGACTCATCTGGTTAGACTACAGTCTTTGGCCATGACTCATGTGGGTTAGAGCACAGTCTTTGGCCATGACTCATGTGGGTTAGCGTACAGTCTTTGGCCATGACTCATGTGGGTTTGCGTACAGTCTTTGGCCATGACTCATGTGGGTTAGGGTGCACTCACACTAGGCCATCTGGCCGTGGCCGTTTTCACACATCACCGGGATCAAATCCGCCAGTATGAGTGTGGCCAGTCTGGCCAGGCCAACTTGGCCACTTGGGAGAGGTGTGCTGCTACGGTACGGGCCGCCACGGTACAGATGCCAATGAGCCGACACGCGCACACGCACGGCTACGCAACCTGAGCTGGATGACGTATAGTCCATGCGACGGCCATGGACATAATAAAGGCGACGAGCCTTGTTTCCCATTAAACGGTAAAAATTGCGTCAAGCGGTTCAACTGTTGGTTCACGTTGGTCCCATAGAGAAGTCGAGTGTCTGTTAGCCATTTGGGCAGACGATAAGCAACAGACTCAGCAAAGTGCGAACTGTGTTCTCTGTGTTGTTGTCCATTGTTGTTAAAACTCTGACTGGCGGCAGACTTTATTATGGTCCATGCAGCGGACGCTTGGTGATGACGTGTTACGACGTGATGACGTATGTACAAGAGCCTACCGTGGCCAGGCCACAGTTGCGACGGCCAACGGCCACGGCCAGATGGCCTAGTGTGAGTGCAGGCCAGAGAACAATGGGGCCAGTTGAGCACGGTTAGGTGTGAAAACGGCCAACGGCCACGGCCAGATGGCCTAGTGTGAGTGCACCCTTAGAGTACAGTCTTTGGCCATGACCCATGTGGGTTAGAGTACAGTCTTTGGCCTTGACTCATGTGGGTTAGAGTACAGTCTTTGGCCATGACTCATGTGGGTTAGAGTACAGTCTTTGGCCATGTTGTGTTTCTCTGAAGTTATTTCTCCTGGTCCCCATTGCTTCGAGGCTCATTGTCAACGTGATGGATGCCAGAGACCTTGTTCACACTGCGCACTGCATCCCCCTCCCTGACCCAAGTGGTCCACACTGAGAAATCACCCTCAACAATCCATTTTTTGAATAATGTGCAAACGTCAAAACTGACGCTTTTTATTTATACATTTTTTTGGAATCCAGAAGATGCTGGGGGGTTTCTGGGGGGGAATTCACACAACGGAGATGCTGGGGTTGGGAGGGGTGGTGGTGAGTAACGTTTTGGGGGTTGATCGTTAGCATCAATCATTCTGGGGAGAGGGGGAGGAGTCAGGAGAGGAGTCGGGAGAGGAGAGGGAGAGAAGAGGGAGAGAAGTCAGGAGAGAAGAGGGAGAGTAGGGGGAGACGAGACAGGAGAGGAGAAGGAGAGAGGGAGGGTAGAGGGAGACGAGTCAGGAGAGGAGAGGGAGAGAGAGAGAGAGGGAGGGTAGAGAGAGAGGAGAGGGAAGGGAGAGAGGAAGAACAGAGGGAGAGGGAAAGAAGAGGTAGAGGAGAGGGAGAGTTGTCAGGAGCGAGGGCAGGAGGGAGAGGTATAAGGAGAGAAGAGGGAGGGGAGTGGGGAGAGGAGCGAGGGAGAATAGAGGGTGTGAGGAGTCAGGAGAGGAGGGGGAGAGAGAGGGAGGGTAGAGGGAGGGGAGTCGGGAGAGTAGTCGAGAGGAGAGCAGGCGCCATAAATAAGCCGCCATTCCACATCAGCTTGAATCTTGGTTCACCCCGCCTGGTTTACAGTCATTTAAATACCGTAGGGTGGTCCCAGCTCAAGAGTGGGACACGTTTAGGGGCTGCTCCTTCCTCCTGCTGGTTTGCTGTTGGTGTTCTTCTTATATGGATGCGTGGCCGCTCACGTGGATCCTTCCTCTCCATCTGTTCTGCCGCGGGCTGGTGTCCGGGAGGAGAGCCGTACGTTCTCTGATGAACGTGTTAACACGGGATGTGTTCCTGTTTGGGGCGTACGGAGCATCAGCTGAGAGGAGGGGGGTGTGCTGTGGGGGTGCGCGGGGAGCAGCGGTGCCCCCCCGCCCCTGCTGAGACCAGGTGGGCCCGGCAGAGGGGGGGGGGGGGGGGGGGGGGGGGGCTGCATGAACACAGCATGGGAAGTGATCAGCTTCCGGGAGGGCATGTGGAGGATTCAGAATGCTGAGGGGACAATGAACCAATGGGGCATTGTTTCCTCAGGGCAGAGGGCAGGCTGACGCGCGCGCTGGCATACATCTTCCGTTTGTTTATCCATCCCCTAGTGAACAAAACGACACCTTTGTGTCGTTTAGGGTTAGGGCTAGGGTTAGCCCTAACCCTAACCAAATATGGTCGATGTTCCGTAAGAGAGCTGCTCATCCTCGTAAATGCTTACAATCCATTTCAAGGTTTTATTTTGTTTTACCTTCAACCTACTGGCCTGGACAACCAGTTAGTCAGTTACCGTAGTGGTCTTGGTGCCCGTGTTGGCCCTCTGATCACAGTTCTCCTATAGATCCTCACAACAGGTATCCTGACCCGAGGTGAGGGCAGAGCAGGCTCGACGTCTCTAGCCATCGGTGTCTTGTTCCCCCCACGCTGCGGCCTGCCCCAGGCTTGTTACCTACACCCTCCGAGACCATCCGAGGCCTGTCCTGCAGCCGGACACAAAACCACGAGACCTTTCAGAGGACAATTCATGCACTAAGCGGTTCATGCACAAAGCGGTAAACAAACAAAAGCATCGTTACAAGCGGCCTGTTACACAGCTGTTCATACCAGCATGTGTTTGCACACACACGCTGACCAAAAGAAGACACATTTGAAGTCTGCTCAGTAGTCATCCCCCGCACCGCACCACCACCTCCCCCTCCTCCTTCACTTTCTTCTTCTGCTTTCCCTGCATTTACAACAAAGCCAAGGGCATCTATCTCCCTGTCGGCTGGTTGTGTGCGAGAAGTTTATTTCTGCACGATGCTGGCAAAACCATTTTCACAGGTTTCAGGCTGGGTCAAGTTATTGTCATTGAAATGAAAATGAACGCACAAGCGGCGTAGCAATTACCACTTTCCTTCTGTAATTCTTCATTTTTTTCCCCCCTTTTTGTTATTTGACTCCTTTCTCTCCCTCCCTCCCTCCCCCACTTACCCCTCCTCCCCCACTCTCTCCCCCATCCCTTCCCTTCTCAAGACCAATCAACATATGGTGTCTCGCTTTGAGAATCAGGCCAAGCGCTCTGGCAAGCGAGGCAAGACAAGCGGCTGTGTGCACGTCCCATGCACGCTCGCATGCACGTTCGCATGCACGCTCACGCACGCACACACAAGTTGGATTGCACCCACCAAGGACACCGTTGCAAGTATATGCATGCGGGAAGGTGCTATGGTGCGGTATTTTCGTTTACACACACACACGTGCATACACACACGCGCGCACGGTGGCATCAGAAACTCACACATGCAACGGTAACTGCAATGAAACAGACCAGCAGGACAGGAAACGCGGTGTGTAACCTATTTGCAAGGTAAATTCACCCCTCGTTACGGCATGGAACCGTCAAAATAAACTTTGTCACGGCCTCGCCACATAAAAATTTTCCCATTGTTCTGCCTCCACGTAAAGAAACACACACACGCACATTGCACACACTCCCTCTCTCTCTTGTTCTTCCCTCTCTTCACTGGCGGAAATAATAAAGCAGAGTGGAGGCCCCTTGTTCCGCGAGTCTTTCATTTCAACAAAAGGCAAACAGTCTCTGATATGGGTTTCTTATTCATCCATGTTTCTCTCCCTCTCTCTCTGGCAGCAGGGGAGAGAGTGATATAGTAGAGAGATACGGGGAGATGTAGAGAGAGAGAGAGAGAGTCAGAGAGGAAGACGAAGCGCAGAGCAGTCACCTGCTGAAATATGGGACTCCACTTTGAACTAATCAGGTAGAAAGGAAAGGCTTTTGAGTTTGACGTTATTATCGCACACTGCTGCTCTCCGGGGGTGCGGCGCCACACATAGGCACACACACACACACACAAAGACACACACTCGAACGCACGTACACACATACATACTCACACACGCACACACAGACACACACACGGACACAGACACAGAGCAACGCCGGTGAGTCGCCTTGAAGAGGGATGAGAGAGATAAAGTGCTTCTTTATTATTTTAACATTATGTTCAGCTTGTACAGGTAATTATCTGCATTAGAGGGCCTCATCTCCGTCTGCCAGCCAGCCCCACGTTAACGCAGGCGGAAAGGCAGAGAATACCCACAGGAGCGGGGAGCCCAGGACATGGAAATCCAATTTGTTGTGCGCTCCATTTTACCATATATGCTTACAGCGTATTATTATATGCTTGTGTGTGTGTGTGTACGCGTGTTTGCTGAGGTGTATAATTGTGTGTGCTGAGGTGTGCATGTGAATGTTCATGCTGATTTGTGTGTGTGTGTGTGTGTGTGTGTGTGTGTGTGTGTGTGTGTGTGTGTGTGTATCTTTGTGTGTGTGTGTGTTTGTGTGTGTTTGTTTGTATGCCGAGGTGTGTGTGTTTTGCTGAGGTGAGTGGGTGTGGGCTTACATGTGTATGCCCACCTGTGTATGTGCCTGTGTCGGTCACATCTGTACCACAGTTAAGAATATAACCCGGTGAAGGGAACAAGAAACAAGATGAGAAGCAGTAAGGCAGAGTCACACAGAGATGGGGAGAGAGGAGACAGACAGAGGGTTTAACAGCATCATTAAGTGACAGCCAACTGTATTACCAGAGTGCAGCAAGAGGACAACAAGGGATTGGCTCACCTGGCAAGTGTCCAGTGGCCCACTGGAACTTCTGATTGGCTGGGCAGTGGACAGGGTGTGGAATTAATTATGTGGAAAAACATTTTGAATTTTAAATGGCATTCTGCCCAAAAAGCATTTAACAGTTTGCTTTGGAAACCACATATCTGAATTAATTGTTTTTGAAATCACGTCTTTGCAAATCAATATTTAAAAGAGGTGAATTCAATTAACAAATTCATAGCCATGAATTCAAGCTTCAGAAATTCTAAAACCGATATTCAGGTTGGTGAAATTCTATCTGTATTAGTTGATTCCAAAAATTCAGTCTAACAAATAAAATTTTACATAATTGTGGGTGATCGAATTAAAATGGAGAAATTCAGATGAAAAAGACAGAGTCGATAGATTCAGATGGCAAGGTCCAGGATACCAAGGATAAGCTAGGCAATAGAGCCTTAATGCAGCCAACTTCTGGTCTATCAGGGCAGGATCTGTCCGTCCTGGGATCCAAGAAGCGGCTTGACAATAGAAACAATCACATGCCGAAGTAGATATGCAGAACCAATGGTGCTACCTTCAAATGTGGGTTGTTTCAGGAGGAATAAAGTAGAAATGTGTAAAATTTTTCTAGCTTGTAGCTTAAAAAATTACACATTCGTAGTCAATGATGATTTTAATAATTGCATACTAGAACTCACATATTCTACAAAACGAAATATGCTTGCAAGCCCATCTCTCTTTAATAACAAGAAGCTATTGACCAATCCCTCAAACTCACGCCCCCATAGAGCCAAGCTGCACTTGTTTGAGTCACACAGCCAGAAGTGTCCAGAACACTTTGATTGAGTTTTCTGACTTCTACTGGGAGGGGAATATCTTAGACATTCAACTTGGTGGAAGTTTAATAAAGATCCTCATCATAGTCGAGCTAGGGATCAGTTGTGAGTATAATGTCTTTAGCTTTGCAGGGCTTCAAACATTCCTTAAAACCACCAATCAGTGTTTCTGTGGGGGGGGAAAAGGTAACTGGCAGGCAAATGGTTTTTGCTATAGCATGTTGCCATGTTTTTTTTAAGTTTTCTCTGAAAACACACAATTTTCAATACTCTGACGAAGATAACCTGATACCCGGCAATAGGTGTTAACTGAAAGATCTTCATCTTCACGATGCCACCCTCTTCTGAAACGAGTAGGGTCAATGCGTCCTTTTGGCCCTTTCAGGCCACATTCCAGGTATTTGATTTGTCTTGTGACACTACCAATTACTAACATTAACTAATATTATTAACAGCAGAGAGAGAAAGTGCAACCAGTGTCATTCTTTACCCCAAAGCAGCTTCAGAGAATGAGACATTAAGTTTTGCAAACACAACCATTTCCTTAAGTTTCCCTCACTGCATGGATCAGCATTTTCTCAAAAAGCCCCTTATGTCATTTCAGAAAGCAAAGTCATGGACTGCTTTTAGTCTTCCCCAGAGTTTTGATTGACCTCAAAGCCTCACCCTCAGCCTTCGTTCTACCGAGTCAAAAGAGTAAACTGAAAAAAGATTACTCAAGAGGTGGAGACTTTCCAAATGCACTGTATATAAATGATAAGGAAATAAGAAAGTTGACGTTCAAAGCGATTGAAAATATATTAACCACAATCATTGAAGGCACCCAAGTGGAATAAGCATTATATCTACATTTCTCCAATGTAGGCATTATATTTGGGTTCAAGCTATTCAATGGTTTGGCCCATTCAGAACAAGGTTGCTTGGAGAGGAGGGCCGTGCCCTGGTTGGCAGTTCTTCCATGCTGAGGCCTAAAGGGCTCTACTGTTAGTGAATGAAGAACAGGGTGTCCTGGAGCGGAGACACAGCCTTGGTAGGGTCTTGGACGGTGAACCACGAGATAAAACGAAAATGGGACCAATTCCTCTGTCTTATCTTTAATGTTTTTAAATGAGGACCATATATTTGACTTGTAGATCCATATGACAAGTTAGTACACTTCCATTTACCCTCCCTTCCATTCCTGCCCTGCCACTTAATGTCTGGAACTGTTGCACTGCATCCCAGCCGTCTGCGCCAGTTCCCAAGCATTGCTGCGTGCTCTTCTTCCAGAAAACTCCATCAGTCAGCTGTACTGTCCACATTCACAACACCATGGCCTACACGTATGTGTCAAACTGCTTCAATGTTTGAATCGCTCAAAGACTCAAGCACCTGCTGGAGAGCGAAACAAGCACATCAAATTTAAATGAGGTATATACCTGTACCCACGTGAGGCAGCATGTGCCTCAACAATATCAGTGGGAGATGCACCCAGGAAAGGGTTGCTGAACTGGTAGGCCTACAGAGATATTTAAGCAAATAAAGAAAATGACAACACAGACTAATCATCTGCCCTTATCAGGAATTTTAATTGTAGCCCATTCATGTTCAATGTTAATGAATATACTGATAAAGCTTTAAGAACTCATTCTTAGCAGTTCTCTCATCCTGCTCAGTTTGCATCATCCACATTAGCCAGGATATTATCACTGTCACCACCAGTGATGTTGCAGATTGTAAGTGTTCCATCCGGAGCTGCAGTGGAATGGCTGCTCCACACTTCTGGCACGTTGCGCTTGGCTACAAAACGGGCCGTCTGTTAATTGCAAAGGAGTTGTACCGAGTTCTTCTTGAAATGGTCCAACGGTAACACTCCATTAACCAGCCTGGCCTGCAGAATTCAATATCCTTCCAGTGCAGCCGGGGTAAAAAGGTTTAGCTTGCGGTCACCCCGTCCTTCTATCGAAAATGAGAGTGAGAAATAAGCATTTTAAAATTAAATATTTACGTTGTTTGAATGGCTTGAGGAACACACTCATTAGCTATTGTTAGTTAAAGATTTGTCAAGTTATATGTTAGACATGACCTTATCAAATTTTCATTATAATTTCTTGAAAACAAATTTATAGAGGCAGGCCAAATCATAGTTTTATCACGCATAGAGGAGAAGAGCAATTCCCAATTATATTTGGGGGCATTTAGTCCAAATAAATGGTGGCAATATGGTGGCTTAAGCCATGCATATGTAATTAATACCGATGACCCATACGTAGTTGGGATGAGCACAGCCATTGTTGTATTATTCCAACATTATTTCTTCTGAAGACCTACATGCTGATTTTTAAAGCAGCGAGAAACAACACAGTCCACAATAAACTCACATACAGTAATTCACCTTTGTTGTTAATTCTGGTTCTACAAACTGTATTCATAGCATTTACTGTCCTATACTCACTTCATATAGGTATGGATGTTCAGGGATCGCAGTCCCTTTAAATGATAGGGATTTGTCATGACGTTGAGCCCCATGCAGGGTTTGTTGACATGCAGCGCGTTTTCACTTCCTGGTTTTCCTAACAAAATAAACGACGCGCATTCGTGTGCTCAATAGAGTAATTGCCTCTTGTAAATTTACTGCAATTTCCACACTGGTGACCCCAACCTTAGTCTGCTTGACGTATCCAGAGACACAACATGACCATGACCACGAACGCTGTTACCCTCAAACTCCCCGAATTCTGGGAATCTTCGGCATTGGCATGGCTCGCCCAGACTGAACCGCAGTTTGTGTTGCGGGAGATCGCTGATGCAACAAAGTACTACTACGTTGTGTCTGCTCTCGGAAATTCAACAGCAATCAGAGTGTTGAGCCTCCTAAAAAAATCCTCCGGCAACTGAGAAGTATAAAGCAGTCAAAGCCCACCTGTTGAAAACGGTTGATATGTCGGACGCTGAGAGAGCCAGCCGTGTTATCCCCTTTCAAGGACTGGGGGACAGCAAACCATCTGAGCTCATGGACTGTATGCTTTATCTCCTGAGTGAGCACGGACCCGTGTTCATTCAGCTTCTCCTGCGCCAGTTGCCTTCCCAAGTGAGAGCTTCATGAGCCAACACCACAATAACTTACTGTTGGAGACTGGCTGAGGAGGCCGATACATTTTTCCTGCCTCCGCCGTCGAAGGTGGGGACGGTCCCACACCCACTCACTGTCAAGTCCCTGCAGGAGTTCCTCGGCATGGTACATTTTTTACCACCCTTTCATCCTCGACCCGTTCGGCCCATGCGACCCTCGCAGGAGGCCTTGAAAGGGAAGCCCAGGCATTCTGTGGAATGGACTGAGCGCAGGCGTGAGGCCTTTGCTGCACCTAAGGCAGCCCTGGCGAACGCCAACATTGTTGCTACATCCTTCTTCCACAGCACTCATCGCCATCACCTTGGATGCCTCGGACTACGCTGTCGGTGCCATCTACGAGGAGTGGGAAGGCGGGGACTGGCAGCCACTTGCTTTCTTCAGCCGTCATTTGCACTCCAGCGAGCGGAAGTACAGTACTTTTGAATGAGAGCTGCTTGGTAACTTCCTCGCCATCAGACACTTTCGTTCCCTGCTAGAAAGTCGACACTTTTGTTGGCCACAAGCCGCTGACTTTTACCATGGCCAATGTGGCTGAGCCGTGGTCCGCCCGCCAGAAACGTCATCTGTCCTACATTTCAGTGTTCACTACGTATTTGCAGCACGTTGCGGGTAAGAAAAACCATCTTGGCTTGGATTACAACCACATGGCAGAGCATCAGACCACAGACCCAGGCGTGCAACTCCTGAGGACCTGGACACACAGGGCATCAGAAAGAGGACATGGTTTTTGGCGATGCCGGAACCACGCTCCTGTGTGACGTCTCAAACGGAAGTCCTCAGCCAATCATTCCCACGGGATGGAGAAGAAAAGCTTTTGATGCCATCCACAGTCCCTCCCATACAGGTTTGAAAGCGTCACAGAGACTGGTTGCAGCAAAACTAGTTTGGCATGGACACAAGAAAATAGTACATTTGAACATTTAGTTTGAACAGTGCAGCAGTGGAAATGCCAAAAAAGCTAAAGAGCTAAAAGGGTCGGTGATCTTTCCCCTTTGAACTGATACTGATTTTTAACAACCATATATTTTTTGAAAAATATTAGACACAACACAAAAAAAATAGCCGGAGAACGCTATCATTGTTGGAGGAAGCACATGCTATATCCTTACCAAGACCAAGGGGTCATAGCAGTGAGTGGCTCTGGCTGGATAACAACGTCTTCTGTGCCATGGCAAGATGGTAACTCCTGGGGCTCTCACTGTGACAAGAAGGCGGGTTGGGATAGGAACAAAGTTACATCAAAAATTACGTAACATTTAGCAGAGCCTTTTTTTCAAAGCAACTTGTAAGGCGACAGCCAGCTCGTCAGGAGTAGTTAGGGTTTGGTTTCTTGCTCAGGGACACCTCGCCACTCAGCTAGGAGGTCGGGTTGTGGGTTCATCTCCTGGGGCCTAAGTTAATGGTCTGAAACGCAAGTGAGAAGCGCCAAGCGCAAGTAGCTTTGTGGGCGGTTCTATGGCGATGTCGCTATTTTGCCGGCGCAAAAATACTAGCAACTAGCAACGACACATGCACCAGTGATTAAGTCAATTGCGCCGGATGCAAGATAGGCCCCCTAGGCTCTCACTGGGACAAGAGGGCGGGTTGAGTTGGACTGTATGAACTGTCAAGGAAATCCAGAGTGTTGAAAACATGAGCTGATAACTGATGATATTAACAACAAACATATATTTTGTTTAGTAAAAATTAACTACGCCTAGCAAAGTTATACTGCTACTTTCATACTCAGGTTTCGCGCTATTAAACATAAGGCTATATTAGCTTTTGGATATGGTGTGCGTGTTTGCATTAAATGTATTGCAGCGAACGTTGTTTTTGTCCAGCTTGGGAATATTAACAACCATACTCGCTTTTTTAGCTCACCATTGTCCTGACAGTTGGAAAGCACACCTTTAACCAGCTGTAATGGAGTCAAACGCTCTCTCTCTTTCACAATCGGCCTTTGTGGTACCGACATTTGGCACAAATTGATTTAACTCAGTAGTACCGACGTGATTCAGTTGTTATCCTTGAGTAAGTACTGAAATAGGTACCCAACCCTGACAGCTAAAGGACCAAACTCAAACAAATGTCATTGCTATTAAAGCTTCTTGTTTAACTAGTTAGCTCGTTTATAGTTAACTCCAAATTCTGCAGAATCAATTTGATTTCCCGGAGTATATTTCTTTTAAATAGGTGATTACATAGAACCGATACATGCTTTCCAAGCAAAGTATTTAAATGTCATGAAGTCAGTGGTGTTAACATTTATACAATTAAGAAGCCATTTGTAACAAAGGTACCATACTAAATGATAAAATGTCAGATTAAGGAAGCAAGCGTAATTTAAATACTGACAACAACGCTACAGCCGTTTTGTTGTCCTTTTATGTTTCATGTCGGAGCGCAAGTGGTTGTTTTGGCCTGTTATGATTCACTATTCTCCAGAACCCCGGGTTTCGTTATAAAACAAATTGGCTCACAAACACAGCGTGCTGCAGCCATGGAAGCAAGCAAACAACCAGATCAACCGAGATTGTACTGGATGCTACCGATATAAATCGTTCTCTTTCTGAAAAGCTCCATGAGCAGAGCCATGCTGAAACCGATGAATCTTGGAGTTGCGTTTGAAAGACGGAGACAGCTCAGAGCCCAGAAGGATTTCAAGACGGATGCCACATGAGCTGGTTTATAATTTGCTAACAATTGGGCTGGTCTGAAATGATGAAGTTTGACTTGCGCCCATGTTCCTTCAGGGTCCTCAACCTGGCAACCCGGTCAGCATGCAGCCTGGCAGAAAGGCCAGACAGAGACCCCTCAATAATATTCTGAATTTGAACTTCTAACCATTATTTCACGTATTTTATTACATACCAGGTACATGGAGCGTACGACTGCGGCTATTGCTATTTAGCCAGGGTTATCTGTGAGGACTTCCTCGCAATTGAGACACCAACAACGTCCAACGAGATGAACGCAACCATTAAAACAAATCAGACAAGGAGGCGTCATCGCCTTTAAAAGTCGAACCGTCGTGACAGGGTAATAGTGCTTGTTTATCAGCGGGGCATCCCATTCGGAGAATAGGGGTGTTAAATGAGTGAAATCACAGCATATCTTGGTTTCTAGAGGAAAAATACACATGGGATGGGGGGGATGGGGGATTAGATTGTTGATTGACTTGTTGAGCCAAGAAAAGTAATATCTAAACTGTCAACAACTTCTGCAGAGGAAAATGATTCTCTCCATCGGCACTCTAGTGCATTTGTTCTGCTTAATAGAATAGTGCCGCAATTGTTCTGTATGCTGAAACGACTCATTCACATATATTTTAGATCTGTAATCAGTCAGGCGGTTCTACATTCTCTATATCAATACAAATATAAGGCTAATAGTAGCCAATTGATTTCTGCAAAATTGAATGCAAATAGCTGACGTGAACGGACACACAGATTTCACTGAATCAGATTCAATTGAAGCTAACAGAGATACAAACAAAAAACGGAAATCAGTGAGAAAGAGACGGAGAGACACAATGAGACCAGTTAGACCGACATAAATTTGTGAGACGGTGAGAGCGACAGAGAGACAGGGACAGATATTGCAGACATGCAAAGAAGGCAGCCGGTTTTATTTAGATCTGTGGTTTCACGGATGACCTCCAGGTTTACCCTCTGATCTTCAATGGAGCCCAGTATGACTCATGAAGTCGCTCCCCATTGGAAACACAAGGTGGGTATATTGTATGGGTCAGTGAGTGTGTGTGTGTGTGTGTGTGGCGGTGGTATGTGTGCGTGTGTGTGTCTGCCATGTGTGCCGGTGTTTTTAAGTAACAGGTGTTACTTGTTTATTTGTGACCACATTCCATGTTAATATGCTGCGTTAATTACACTGTAATCGGCACAGTAATGTGTGGATATGTCAGCCCCACGTGTGTGTGTGTGTGCATGTGTGTATAGCATGTAGGGTTTTGTGTGTGTGTGTGTGTGTGTGTGTGTGTGTGTGTGTGTGTGTGTGTGTGTGTGTGTGTGTGTGTGTGTATAGGGGTCACATGAGCGTGCCAAGTCTGCAGTCATGAGGTCAGCTTCCCCCTAAGTGGGGGCAGATGGCTGGTGGTTTACGTTTAATTAATGTCAACCACAGATTGAGAGCGAGAAAGAGCGGCAGAGAGTGAGTGTGCGAGAGAAGGGGCGAAAGGGAGAGCAAATGAGAGAGAGAGAGAGTTAGATAGGGACGGAGAGGGAGGGGGAGAGATTGAGAGATAAAGAGTAATATGGAGAGAGAGAGCGGTAGCGGGAGAGAGAGGTTGAGAGATTAAAGGGAATGAGAGAGAGAGAGAGAGAGAGAGTTAGCAGCATGTCTCGGCGATCGATCTGTGACAGACTCAGGAGCGTTTACAAAGAACACTATCATCTTCCCCATCTGGCTGACAGGCATGTTGAGTTTTTTTGGGGGGGGGGGCAGCCTCTGTTAAACGTCCCCCCCACCCACCACACCCTCCCACCGCAACACATTCAGATTCTGATCTGCTCCTCCAGCCAGCAGCCAACGCCGCACGTTGGCCCCCGTCCGTGCCCGCGTTGGCTCGGTGAAAATGATTGAAGGTGCTCTCTTCAGCTGGATGTTCAAGAGTGTGTCGAGTGTTGTGAGAGATAATGAGAGCGCTAGAGAGAAAAAGGCGAGAAAAAAAAGGAGAAGAGAGGTAGAGGAAGAGGGAATGGAAGGGAGAGCGATTAAGCGAGAGAAAAAGGGAAAGAGTGGGAGAGAAAGGGAGCAAGAGAGAGATGTAGGGAGAGAGAGGTAGTGAGAGAGATCTTACCAGGCTAATTTGTGTAAATTGCCACTGCAGAGCTCTCCAATAAACAGTAGGGAAGCACCATTACCAGACTACACATTTACCGTGCAGGAAACATTTTGGTTCACTGGAGAAAAGAGAACCATTCAAAAGGGTGAATAACCCTAAAGGAATGTTGCAATACAATCATATTGCTGTGGTAAGAAAAGCGAAAGATGGCAAATCACCCTCTATTAACACCTTAGTACCACTTATCCAGTGACTCCTCACTAGGTTGTGTTAAAAAAAAGTACTTTTTTCCAAAACAAACTCCATTAGCGATTGCCTATCATGTGGTGAACGTGTTGGTGATTGGCTGGGACACTCAATATTGTTCTTGGATTATATAGGGTGTCGTTTCCCTGCTTCCTGGCATTCCTAAAACAAAGGGGAATAAACAGTTTGAGGTTTTGTGTATTTGGCCGTCTTCAAGGTCATTCAGAATATTGTGCAGTGTTGGATTTCCTTCTGGTAAATATTCCACCTGACCTATGATCGCTTCTTATCCAGTTACTCATAATTTGCTATTTTTTCAAACCAAATATGAATAAAACATAATTTCACAGCCTACATTCCAATGAGGTCTTAAAATCTAAAATCATTCATTGACTTTTGTTGTCTTAATGAAGGTGCTGGTGAAGGTGGCATCTCGCCTGGTGTATTTCATTCCCTCAAGTGATGTTTGATGTTGACTCAACCGTTCTGCTCATCGGTTGGTCTTTAAGTTCACCTAAATTAAGCGTGCATGCACTTGGACCATTTGATAGTCATTCATGTTTGAGGTGTGCTGAAACGACCAGAGAGAGAAGAGGAGGCTGGACAAGAGATGAGCAGGTGAAGAGAGCTGAGGGCTATAAATTACCAGAACGAAACAGAGGAAGAGATAGATGCAGACGGGGTGACAACGATGAATGGCTATCCTACTGTCCAATCCCTTCTCCTTAAACAACTGGCTCTCCCTCAATATATTTACCCTTCTATATATCTACCACTATCAATCTCTCCTTCTATCTATCTCCTTTAACTGTCTCCGGTTCCTTCTATCTCCCCTTTTATATGCCTCTTTCGCTATCTCTCTATCTAGATCTCTTTCCTTCATCTATTTCTCTCTCCCTCTATATTCATGTCCTGCTCCATCCCTCGCTTCATCCCCCTCCCTCCACCTCTCCCTCCATCTATCTCTCCCTAAACTCCCCTCCATCTATATATCTCTCCCTTCATCCCCCCTCCATCTATCTCTCTCTCCATCTATCTCTCCCGTCATCTCCCTCCCTCCATCGTTCCCTCCATATATCTCCCCCTTCATCTATCCCTCCTTCATCCCCCTCCCTCCTTCCCTCTATATATCTCTCCCACATCATCCATCTGTGTCTTAACATACCTCCCTATATCCTTCCATCTCCATATTACGTATCTCTTCCTCCATCGATCTCTCCATCAGTCTCCATCATCTCCAACACAATCTTTCATGCCAACACATGCACACATTGCACGCACACACACACACACACACACACACACACACACACACACACACACACACACACACACACACACACACACACACACACACACACACACACACACCTGAGTGATAGAAGCATTTTGACACTTTGATACCAATGAAGAGGTTGGATGTGTGCCGGTGTTACGGGCTATCGAGCCACTGAAATCAAGTAGGCTTCACTGATTGAGAGGTCACTCAGCACGCACACACACACGCACACACATGCACACGCACAAAATCCTCAAAGGGCCAAAACGTGTCAATATACCTACACATAAAAACTCTGCAAAGATGACAACACTTATAAACAGTTTAACTTCTAGATTTAATGCTTTATATTTTATGGGAACTATGAAGTTTAAAGAACGGGATACATGATATATTCAAAATAAATTAAGCATGGGGATTAACGCTAATATACAAATGAGGGTATGGAACATTTTTCAGAAGCAGTTATCTTAGTTCCTCTCTTTTACAAAATACATTTACCGCGCTCTCCCCAAACCCTGACATGCGGGTGATCAATCGTAACTCAACTAAAGTGTAAGTGGAGTACGAGTTGGTTTCTAACTCAGCTCCACTCAACAGTTGATCGTATAGCATTAGAAGATCCGATCGAGTATTGATAGTGAGACATACAGATGGAAAGAGAGGGGGGTATGAAACAGATGCTACCTCATGCCCTGGGCAAGGGACGGATTGGTCTCCACGGAGACGGGATTAGAGCCAGGGAGCCTTGCTGTGCACGTATGTAATAGCAAATAGGTGCCGCATTAGTCATGTTTTGACATCGGACTGCTTTGCGTTTGCAATGATGTCAATAAATAATCAAAGATGCAGTATGTGCATACTTGATTGTTACAAACAATTTGCACATTGGGTTTTTCATGTTTAGGCTGTGTGACTAGCCTTTCATGCACATAAACGATACATGCATATTGTGTTATATGTTGAAGTAACGATATTAGTATTGTTAGCATTGATTGTAAACATGGGTTTGGAAACAAATGGGTAAGATGAGAGTATCAAACTGATTCAAACCGACCCCCACAACAGAGAAATTTGATGTATGTATACACACTTGTGTGTGTGTGTGTGTGTGTGTGCGCGTGTGTGTGCGTGTTGGTAAGTGATGTCGTTAACCATGCTAGTGTCTTAACACACACGCGGGGTGTCTTAGTTCTGCCGTCTAATAAGCGGCGTCCCCCCAGAACGTCGCGGCGTGCTGTGAGGGCCGAGACGGGCCCGAGCGTTGGAGGTGGCAGCCCGCCCACTAAGTCCTCACCGCGGCCTCTCTCAGATACTCACAACACACACTCCCATCTGTCACGCCGAGCCACTCCAAATCCAGTTAGTTCAGTTAGCGTCGGGCGGTCAGAACGCTGCTGTCCGTCCGCCGGCCTGACCGTCTGTCCGCCGCTTCTGCGCACGCAATTAGTGTAACATTTGTTCGAGCTCGATGGTGTACGGGAGGAAAGGGCTGTCTGTCTGTGTCTGTCTGTCTGTGTCTGTGTCTGTGTGTGTGTGAGAGAGAGAAGAATGCGTGTATGTATGTGCGTGCTCGTGCGTGCAGTCTCGTAAGTGTGTTTGCGCATGATAGATTGATTTTTAAATGCAGAGTAGATTGAATTATAGTCGGTGCATTTCAGCTGTTTCAAAGTCAACATCATGCACTCTCTCCCTCTTGTGCGAGTGTTTTTGTCTGCATGTTTATTTATGGCAGCTGTCTTGTGTTTGTGTGGAATTGTGTTTGTATCGGTGTATATGTTTGCAAGTGTGTGTGTGTGTGTGAGTATATATCTGTGTATGTCTCCACCATACACACGTACGTGTGTGTGTGTGTGTGTGTGTGTGTGTGTGTGTGTGTGTGTGTGTGTGTGTGTGTGTGTGTGTGTGTGTGTGTGTCCGCCGCCATGCCACAGATCAATAAGGTTTAAAGAAGTAGCTCGGTGCTGGCAGGGGGGCAGCTAAGTGCATGCGAGGGTGTGCTGTGAAATGCCACAGGCCTAATTAAGCATTACTCCCAATCAAGTCCTTTGGTCCACCCGGCATGGAGCTGGGCCCCAGAGGGGCCCTGCTATAAAGCAGCTTCCTGGAGGTTTAAATAGAGGAAGGAGAGTAAAAAAAATACATGGTTTCAAGTTTTACCAAAGCATGTAGATGTGATACCTTCATTGTGTCTTCTATGTTTGTTTTACGTGCTTGAATATGTTTTACTTTCAACAAATATTAGAGAAATGAAATGATCACAAAGGTATGAATTCATACACTAAGGCTGAGCAATAAAAAGTAGGTCAGTTCAAAATGAAAAACGTTTTGTGTTTCAGGCCTGTTAATGGCCTGTTCACGCATCAACAAGACCAAGGACCAACAAGACACTAATGTCTGTGATGCTGTGTGTGTGTTTTTGCGTGTGTGTGCTTCTTTATATGTGTGAACGCATTATGAAACAGGTAAAAAGCCAACCTGATGAACCATTAAAATGATGAACAGTCTATATTTTCCTCCAAGAATGACACTTCCAGACCAAACAACGTACGAAATATTTACCGTATCACAGCTAGTTACGCAGGAACCTTAAGCTGTGTATTTCTGTGTGTATCTTTGTTAAAATACGCAATAACATTGTGATCAAGAGAATTACATGCAATTTAGGAATCAGTTTAGATTTATCGTCAATATATTAAATCAAGCCTTGGTTCTGACGTTGGGGGGATGTAATTATTTCTGGATGGGAAATAATTTGGCAGCAACAAAAATTATTCCCAGACCGCTAATTGAATAGCTTGACCTCCAAAAACATAAAATATGAATATAATTCTTCCTGGTCACCAGTTTCTGTGCAGCTGACAAAGTGTGGCTGCAAAATGGCTGCTCGTCTGTCTTGATCCATCCAGTTAAAATCATGTCACTTTACTCTCGGCCAAACTTCTTACGCACAAGTGTCTACAATAAAAATCTACAATAAAAGACATTCTAAATCAGAAAACAAAGACGCTATCCAAGTCTTTTTGTCGTTGTGTGTATAACAAGTTAATCGTAAATTACACAATGAGGGCATCATCACGGGACCCTAGCTTTGGGTTTTATTTAGTTCATTATATTGTATTGTAATTTCTTTTGCATATCAGCGAAACTTGATTTAAAATCGGCGGCAAAAACAAAAATCTCCCCATCGTATACTCAGCCATTACCACACACAAGAATCAATTGATGGCCTTTTTGTGTTACTTGACTAAATAGATTCCTTGTGATTCTCTTTAATTGATTCCCCCTCAAACACACTCCTATGGTGGCTTGATACAAAAGCTTTTTAATGAAATGTGTCCTTCGCAATTACAAAGCAGATGAATGAGCTCGGAAAGCCACTGGTACACCAGCACCGTACCGCCACCACTCCTAGCACGATGCTGCTCGCGGCAATTAAAGAAGAACAATTATAAATTATTGCTTTCTGTTTTCTTACACCTGCCTTTAATTCCCATGTGAGGAACTGTAATTCCAGTGTAATTACTCTGATTTAAAAGGTAATATGGAAAAGGGATTACTTTAAGTGCGAAGGCAGCAGCCTCCAGCCCAGAACCAAAGAAACAAAGCTCCCCAAGCCGCTTGCTGTCTCTGGGCCCTGCTTTTTGATGTGGCTTGGCTTGGGACATTAATCATTGATGACTCTGGACAGCAAAGCTCCCTTCTCCAGGAGTGTATGTGTTCTTCGGCTCTGGGTTTGTGTATGTGTGGATAGGTCTGTTTTGATGCGAGCCATTGTGTGTGTGTGTGTGTGTGTGTGCGCGTGAGTGTGTGTTTTGTCAGCCATCCCTGTGTCATACAGTGTCTCAGGGGAAATCTGATTCTTCGTCCTAGAGTATAGTCTCCGTTTGTACTCACCCGTTCACACACAGACCCACACACACACACAGACCGACACACACACACACACACACACACACACACACACACACACACACACACACACACACACACACACACACACACACACACACACACACACACACACACACACACACACACACACTTTGGGACATTGGGTTTCTACCTGAATATAAAAGTGTAAACTTTGATCTGCATGTGCAGAAACATTGCATAAATCCCACATCTTTCATATCACATTTATACAGTCTCCACCAAAAGCTCAGAGCCAATTAAAGGCTACAGTTTGAGCATAATCATTCATAATATATGATTACACTGCAATCACATGCTCCTTTACTTCTGCTCTCACACAGGAATACTGCACAGCCCGGAATGCCCCCTTAATGGTCTAGGTATTCATGATATTTCACCTTGTGTTTGTGTGTGTGGGCCTTTGTGTGTGTGCGTTTGTGTTGTGTGTGTGGAGGTATACGTGTGTGTGTGTGTGGGGGGGGGGGTCTGTGTGTGTCTGTGTTGTGTGTGTGGAGGTATATGTGTGTGTGTGTGTGTGGAGGTATATGTGTGTGTGTGTGTGTGTGTGTGCTTTTGTGGGTCTGTGTGTTTGTGTATGTGGGTCTGTGTGTTTCTGTGTGTGTGCCAGTGTGTGTGTGTGTGTGTGTGTGCTTTTCTGTGTTTGTGTACGTGTACACACCTGCAAGCGGTATTTATCTCCTTTCCACTTGTCCGAGAAGGGCTGTCTATTTCCTTCTTTTTAAGAGACAGAGCGTTGGAGAGCAATCATCTAATGTCTGTTAGTCATGGCAGCGAGCTTCACGGCAGACAGCCGGGGGGACCAGGGGACAGTGAGGACCTGACACCTCGGGGACACTGAGTGAGTTGGAGAGAGAGAGGAAGAGGCCGAGAGACACAGGGTGACAGGGAGAGAGAGGATGAGGCCGAGAGACAGCGTGACAGGGGGGGGGGGGGAGGGAAGAGAGAGAGAGAGAGAGAGAGAGAGAGAGAGAGAGAGAGAGAAAGGGAGAAAGAGGCTGGGAGAGACAGATGCCGAGAGAGGGGAGAAGGAAAATACAAGGGACATAGAGAGGGAGGGAGACTGAGATGTAGAAGGGAGCGAGGTTGAGGCAGTGAGAGGGAGAGGGCTGAGGAGAGAGGGAGAGAGATAGAGGGAGGCAGTGACAGAGTAGTGAAGGAGGAGAGAGGAGACGAGAAGCGTCATGCTGTGGTAAACTCATGGTATAACATCTGGCAGCATCTGATAAAGAACGTACCCCGAAGCGTAAAATATTTCGGGTGCTGCATTGATGCACCATGGTGCAGTTCTTGCGCATGATGATTAACACAAGCGGTGTACACACTTCTTTAACATCCCGGCACACTGAGCGTCTGCCCTTTAAATATCGACAATCGACCGTCGTCGGTCATTCTGTACATCGGCTCTGTACTGCTGAAGTTTGAGGTCAGGCCCGACGCTCATTTCTCTGGTCACCCTGGCTGTGTTGCTGTTTGGAAACCCTCTTCTACAATGAGTCGATCATATCAACACACCATCAATACACCATCAATACACCATCACTATCAATACACCATGCATACAGCATCCAAACCATCGCTACATCATCAATACACCATCCACAACATCAATACAGCATCCACACAACATCAATACAGCATCAACACACCATCAAAACACCATCCATACACTAACAATACACCATCATTACACCATCAACACACCATCCACACACCATCAAAACCATCAATATACCATCAATACACCATCCACACCATCGATACACCAACAATGTACCATCAAACACCATCCGTACAGTCCCCATCCACACCATCTTCTAGACCATCAACACCATCACACACCATCGTCATGCACCTCATCCACGCACCATTCACAGGATGGAGCCGGCACAGCCTGCTGCAGCGGTCCGTGCGTCACAGCGATGGCCGTCCAGAGTGGCCAAGGACTGGAGCAGCGTTGACACGCTCCTTTACATTCAGTCATTTCATGAGATGAGAACGCTTTTGACTTTTAGTCTCAAGTCTTTTATTCGCGTGACAAAAGTGAAGCTCTTCCTGCTCGATGTAAATAAAGGAAGATACACGATTTTACAGGGTGTTCAGAACACCGTATAGCTCATGGCGCGGTAACCATAGAGACCAGCTGGAAATGTGTCGACAGAAGTCAGTTAACGTTTGAGATTTTTCATTTCGATTTTTTCTTTTCACTTTATTAAATTGAGCCGTTATTGAGAAGCAGTTCTCAGGTTCAAGGAAGCCGGAGGTTAATAATTAAAGTGTAAGTCCGGCAAAAGTTTAACCCAGGGTATTTTTCTGCATGAAAACAGACTAAAAAAAACGTTCAGCCCTATCAACCAGTATAGAGCTTGCCCGGAGCAACACTAATAGCCCAAATGGCTAACAGTGCATTGGCGAGGGGCGGTGGGTGGAACGCTTCCCAAATCAGCATTTTTTTATCACTAATAATGCCCAAGACAGCATCCAACCTCCGTAGTAGCATGACTAGGGATAATTAAAAAATATTATTTCAAAAGACTTTCCTACTGTCCCCCTACCAGCTCCTCTCGTAGGAAAGTCTGTACAAGTAGATTATCGAATTCAATGCAAAAGGAAGGCAAAACAACCTGTTTACTTTGTTGTTTGTTGCAATTTGGTCAAATATAAGTTAATAATAGTTTGTAAAAAGTTTGGAATAGTTTGTAAAAAGTTCGAAAAAGTCACTGACAGCAGCTTTCGCAGCTAAAATGAAATGCCACGCGAGATCTCCCTTGGAGCTTGATGTCTATTGCCGGAAGGGAGTACAGATAGCGGCTTCACTCACATCTGCGTTGCGTCTTCCGGCAACGTGTCACACAAGACTTTAGCCACATTTCCAAGAAAATATATTTTGTCTGTAACTTAAATATGCAACTCCTTTCATTTCCGTGTCAACACTCGCTAGAGTTTGTTTATGAATATAAACTATGTCAATGATAAATTCAAAAACTTTCCTTCTTGAACCGAACTGCGGTGCATTCAGTAAACGACTTGCATAGACTTCCTATAAATATGGACCTTCCGGTAAGACACAGAGTTGTAAAACAGTATTTTTTAATAAACTCCCGGTACGTTAACTAAATTGTTGATGCTTCATTGTAAGTGTATGGACCCAAGTCATGCTACTGCAAAGGTTTGGTTTTATTTTGGTCAATATTAGTGGTTAGAAAATGCTATTTGGGTTGTTAGTGTTGCTCCGGGCAAGCTCTATACTGGTTGAGCAGCGAAATAAAAGGTCTAGACGGCTCATTTGATCTGCTTTCATGCCGAAAAAGACCTTGGCTTCAATCTTGCCGGACTTACAATTTAAGTATGGAGAAAATGTAATAGTTTCATTTAATTTGGCCTCAGTTGATTGGAGAGGCTCCTAGGGAGCACAGTGACTTGGTATCTCCCAAAAGGCCTCGCCACGCTCCGGTGGTTCTTCACAATCTTCTTGGCACATGCATCAATGTTGCCATATTAAGGTCACAAGGTCACCTAGGCACATATCCAATGGGCCCAAAATCTGTGGATCATAGGAGAATAAAGAGCCTCTCATTCGACCCCGCTTGTCATAACTGGTGAACACACCTACTATTTTTGTTTACTCTTGGAGCATAAAAAACGTTACAAAAGTGTAACTATTTCACAAACACAATATGTGTGTTAGCTTGGGCACGCAGCCCGGCTCGACTTCCCTCGTCAGTGATCCGCATCACCTGTTAAGGTTGTGCCTTTTGATTGGCTCCTGATTCCGACGTGTCCAAGCTCCTCAGTCGTTCTGCGTTGAAGTGGCAGACGTCTCCTTGTGTTACCGGGACACATTAAGGCCTGAAAGCGGCACAAAAGGGAACACATACCAGCAGCGCCCACATTACGCTGTCTCCCGTCTGTGTCTCTGCCCGCCCCCCCATCTGCATCTGCATCCAGACTTCCCTCCTTGGCCTCTCATTAAACATGGGCCACCCCACCATGCACCGGTGTTGTCCACCATCTGAAAGGGCCCTTAACAATATTCCTTGGCTTATCTTTGCACGTTTCCATCGCAGACTGCCAGCCCTTTGCTCTGCGATGTTTGTTAAACCGTTAAACAGTTGTTCAAACATCAATCGCTTTACGATGGGAAGTTATTGGCCTGAACAGGCGGCTGGGGTGAGTGGAGGAATATAAGTGCATTTTTCTGTTTATTTTTGCCGCTGGCATTAGAGAAGGAAATTAAATGAACAATATTAAACCGAAATACACAGGGGGTAAGCTGCATTCATTAATAGTTGTATTATTATATAGGATACTTTTTTTTTTGAAGATAATGCTAACTTAGTGACCTACTTGGTTTTGTATATAATAATATCAATAATAATTTCAATGAAAAACTGCACCAAATGAGCAATATCTGCCAAATACAATCAAAACTACTTTACACTCCTTTGATAATCCAAAGATCACACAATTCCACAATGATGCTGATTAGGTATGATGAGGATGATACTAATAATATTGATACTAATCACATTAATAATAACGAGAAAATGCATTTCCTGTAGAAAATGCGGTGAGTGCTCTAGTGCAAAGTGAGGTTGAAAATATGTTTTAGTAAAGCGTGTGTGTGTGTGTGTGTGTGTGTGTGTGTGTACTTATACCTTTGGACTCCTTTAAGTCTCAGCTTTGTATGGCATATCGTTTGTGACGTGAAAAAGATAGTTTAAGCATTGCGGTTAGCATCTAGCTTCTATCTGGAGTAAACCGCATAAATAGCAAGCACCTAGCCCCTACCCATATAAACAGGGATCCCGACAGACAAACGGCCAATATATAATAATCATATTTCCAATCAATTAATTATTGTAACAAGAAATAAGGTAACCGTTGACATTGTTTCTCTAGGTTAGATATTGGCGTTGTTTAGACTCCGCAACGTCCACAATGGTTAGCTTTCGTCATAGCCGCATTGTGCTAGAGTGTGGATTAGATTAACGTCTTCACGCTCTAGCCTCAAGGTAAATCAATGAGACCAACTGAAAAGATACAAAGCTGGTATGAAATTAAACTGTTTAACTCTGATTCTGAAAAAGTATAAATTATATCGAAAATCTCTAAAAGTGTTAAATGTTTGAACGGTTAACGGTTAGAAATTTGCGCAGTTATGAAGTTTGAAGTAGTTGAAGTGTCAGAGAATGAGAGGACGGATTGACCGACCTCCATTGCAAAACATTTTTTTCTAGAAGTACAACATCTTAAGAAGTTTAAAATATTTTTAGATTTGATGAGAGGGCGTGCAAGCAAATATGAACATAAAGAAGTTGGAATGGAGTCACTAGGTGAACAATTGTGGAAGGAGTAGGGAACCAAAGTAGAGAATAAGAAAGAAAGAAAGAAAGAAAGAAAGAAAGAAAGAAAGAAAGAAAGAAAGAAAGAAAGAATAAAACCTAAGAAGAACAATAGTTGTGCGCTGCATGCAGCACTCAACTAGTAATGATAAACCCAGGCCCTTGACCGGTGTAAACGACACACACACACACACACAGCCGTCCACCCAGGGTATCTTGATTGCCACTGTGACAGTGTTTCCCTCTAGAGGGCCAATCAAGGAAGCTCTTTGTCAGTAGGACAGTCCTCTGACAATTACAAAACCACGGCAAGTGTAGAACGTACTCTCTCACCAATGGAGCAAACATTTTGCCCCCCACCCCGCCAAGGACCTCCACCACCACACCACCACACCAACCCCACCACCACCACCACCCGCACCACCTCCACCACCACCACCACCACCCCCACCTCCACCACCCCCACCACCACAATATATCTATCTATATATATATATATGTATACATATATATACTGATTATTATTCAGATACAGAGCATTTTGCATGCACACGATAAAGCTCCCTCTTTTCTGAAGTCACAAAGGGCACACAAGTATTACAATTCTGCCGCATAGGCCTACTTTTCAACATGCTATGCTAATAAGCGCCAATGGGCCATATGCTTGTGTTTGTGTGACAAACCGGCCAGGGGAGTCCAGCGGTGATGATCCGTCTCTTTGACAAGCTGTCATCAAGCCACACCGCCCAGGGGTTTCCGTGCAGCAAACTAAGGGAAGAAAAACAAGAAAAGTAAAGAATCAAACTCCTGTCACCTGAAAGGCACACAAAGCTGGAGCACTTACACAGGCACCGAGCGATTGATTTTCTTTTTCGTTTTTTTTCATCCATTTCCGAAGCATTCCGACCGCTGCCTGCAGCACACCGCCTCATTAACGCCTGGCGGTAATTGAATGGGGGAAATGGTGTGACCGCATGGTGGATTATCACCTGCACAATGAACAGAACTCAAGGTCATTAGTGTCAACACGACGGCACAGGGAGAGAGAGAGGGGGAGAGAACTAAAGAGACCGAAACTGTCATAACAAGAAAACACAGGCAATGTGTAAAGAAGAATATGTCAATTAAAGACACACGTGCGTTTATAAAAGGCTTGTTCCGACAAGAAAAGATCTACGTGACTTAATTATATTGACATGATAAGGGAATTCTAAGTACCGTCACCAAACCTTCACGTGAGGAAAAATTGGATACATACAAACGCTGTCTCTATGTCCCCTCGCAGCCTGGACTGTGTAAAATACACACACACACACACACAGTAAAGAACACAGGCACGTGAGTCAAATTACCATGCCCCCCCCCTCCCAACTCCCCTCCATTCCCTTTGTGAACTCAGGCCATATTTCAAGCCCAAAGGGAGAGTGAAAGAAAAGCCACATTAATGCATCTTTCATGAGCTTGGGCCCTTGTGTTGTACCCCCATGTCCCTTGACAGCCTGGCAGGCTGACTGGCTGGTTGGCTGGCTGGCTGCGAAGCCCTCTGTGGGCTGCGGATTTCCCCTTTTGCTCTTTTCCCTGGGCAGAGCATCTAGGGACAGTGGTCTGCATCTGCTACCAGATTACTGCCACAGCCCACTCATATGATACCCCTCCTCTTTTCCTTTTTTGTCTATTTGGTGGCGTTGTACATGTTGAACGTACATTTGACAGCCAGTGCATGAGTTGTTATTGCATAGGATGACAGACAGCATGTTAAGGAAGCACGACATGTTTAAGTTTAGGTTAAAGTGTAGGTTTAATTGGCTTTCAAATCAAACGCGATTATTTTGTTTTTGTTTTTGGGCTGAGAGTTGTAGAACGGATGAGGGGGCGTGTGATCCCCATGGCAACGGCCGTGTCGTTGTGCATCGTAATGAGTTATGTTGTATATGAACCGCGCCACACACCGCGGTGCGACACTTAAGCACCGCAGTGCTATAAATCTGAGAGGCTTAACCCTCGATCGGCCGCGGACATCTGAATAAACTGACGGAGCTCCATAAATCCACACACACCTTGGCGTTATACTACGAGGGTACAAGAAGCTCAACCCTCTCTCTGACATTACAACAAACCCATGCCTAGATGAGCTTCCACCCTTCCACACATACTTGCAAGAACATAGGATTTTACTCCAGTTTTCTGTAAATTACTTATTTTAGTTACGGAGACAAATGGCATAGATTACTATGTTGACATTCATATAAGAAATGACCACATAAGCAAAACCGTTTTGGGTTCACTGGCCCAAGGAACAAAGATTGTCAAGTTGATACTTTTTCATAAAATTAAGACATAAAAGTATTATAACAAACCGAAGAAGGCGACAATTTCTGTCAATAATAGCAACATTCGATAAGTAATTAGTTAGTCTTTCACAATCAACACAGCACTGAGACAGCACTGCTATGAGTCCCCACGATATCTTGCAGATAAAAGGAACATATTTCCATCTAGTGTTGCTTGATATAACTGCTGCCTTTGACACCATAAATCCAGCCATTGTTTCATGATGGGCATTACAATTGGGTTGGTAACTCTGGCACTGCTCACATGTGGTTCTATTCTGACATGGCGAACAGAAACTTTTAGGTTTTTGTCAACAATTATGTATCCTCCTCTGCTCCTCCTTCATGTGGAGTCCCTCAGGGGTCAATGCTTGGACCGATCCATTTCACCTTCTACAAGCATCCTCTGGGTTATCTGTTCAGACATTTTCCAGCACCCCTTGTCGCTGTTATGCTGATGGCACACAGCTATATTTCTACTCCTCCACTCCTTCATGACTGTTTAGATGTAATTAAGGACTGGTTGTCTTAACATTTTTAGGTGGGTCACTGTATTCGTCCCCTGGCTACTAACTATCAAAGCCTCCCAGAAAAATCCTGGTGTTGTTTTTGACCAGCACTTAAACTTTGAGCAACGCATGAACAAGCTTTTTTGCAGTTATGAAACATTTCAAAAATGTGCTGGATTTTATCACTAAAGATCTGAAATTATTAATTAATACCTAATTTGCTCCCATTTAGACTAATGTTCCCGATTTTCACCTGACTTAACAGAGCTGCTATCACTCACCTACAGTTAGAACAACATGTAGCTGCAAGGCTGTTATCTTAAAGAAGTTCTAGGGCTCATATTAGACTATTTCATGCCTCCCTCCATTGGCTTCCCTTTCAATCTCAAATTCAACTCATCACTTATAAGGCTCTGCCTGGCCTATCTCCTGCTTATATTGCTAAGCTATTGATCCCTCATTCGACCAGTCGATCACTCAGATTCTCAGATCAAGGCCTTCTATCTGTTCCTCGTCGAGCCTTAAATCTAAAGGTGGTGGTGCTTTTATCGTGCTGGCTCTGTCCCACTGGGAACGGCCTCCCTCAATTAAATTATTCTGCGGGGTCGGTTCGTTGTTTTAAGAAGCAGCTGAAGATGTATTTCTATAGATTAGCCATTTTACAAAGTTTTGTCTCTGTCTTTATGCCTACATGTCTGCTTAATTAGTTTGAACTCACTTTTCATTGTGTCTGTATTCTCTGACACTGTTCTGTCAATTTATTTTAAACATGCTCTGTAAACAGAGCTCATATATGTATGTAGGATAATGCTAACATTTACCTTAATTGTAACAATATTTTTTCTATGCTTCAGCCAGTAGCCCGCTAGTTATCTGCGATCATCTACGGATAAGAAGCCTAACTGAAATTGGCAAATTTGACTCCTAGTGATGGAAAGAACAGCAGCTTTGAGTTTGAAGAGAGCGAGAAAGAGAGCGAGAGTCCACTCAGCCAACTAGGTAGCAGACATCGTTGGTCTAATTGAGGGAAACCCTTAGTCTCAGCAATTAGTCTTAATATGCCCACACCGAGCCTCTATGTAAAGTCCTCTGACGGGTGAAGTGGGTGGCAGTCGAAAGGTCTGACTGCCCTCAGCCAAGTTATGAAAGCACTAACAATGCCAATCGTATACAGTTGTTTCTATGGCATCATGTGAAGCAGTGGGGAATGAAATGGAGATAGAAAGACAGAATTACAATTACAAAAAAAACGGAGGAAAATATAGACAGACAGAAAGAAGGAAAAAAATGGAGAGGGAAAGAAATTGAGGAAAAAATTGAAAGACGGCAAAAAAAGGAAAGGTAGAGAAAAGAGAAGTGGAAAGGAAAAGAGACATGTTCATTATTAATGCTGGCAGACAGGTGTGGCCCGTAAGCAACACAACGAGTGACACCTGCAGCTAATTAACCTCATCATTTTTTAAAGCCCAAGCTCAGAAATGACTCATTGTACTTGAGAGCAAGCTGCCGTCAAAGAGACATCCTGAATGCACTACTCACTCATGTAATGACCCGCTCTCCCCCAGGGATAATAACAATATAATTAGAATTCATTACATTATACAGCGCTTTTCAAGGCATGAAAAGGGCTGAAATGTGAGAAAATGTGTGTGTGTGCGTGTGTGTGTGTGTGTGTGTGTGTGTGTGTGTGTGTGTGGGTGGGCGGGGGGGGGGGCTCTTTTGTTGATTAGATTAGTCCTATTACCTTGAAACAACTTGATCGTCGAAACCTGTTTGCGTAGCTCACGCAGGCATGTAGTGTCTCAGCCTGAAATCCCCCCAAAAACAAATAGGGCCCATAATAGCGACCCATGCTTTATGGCCCAGAAGTTAATGTAAACCAGCCATGGTCATTGTGAGGAGGGAATGCAATTCAAATCGATGACCACATATGAGCAGACTGCAATGTGTCCCTCCTCTTGAATTGTCCCCAACATCCATCCATATGTTGAACAGAAGCTGCCAACCCACAGATAATGTGTGTTGCTATCATACTGTGGCTGGTCCACATCCTCTCTGAAGACATGGATGGCTCTTTGTAGCGGAGAGGAGCTGGCCCACCAATTGTGACATAGTATTGAATTGTAGTTGTGTGAGTGTGTGTTTGTGAGGCATGACACTAGCCAACGCTTTGTCGTGGAGATTTTCGATTGTAGATGAGGTTTCTGGGTCAGAATACACTAATGAACCCACTGAGAAGTAGACAATGTGTGCTCAAGTAATATTACAGCCTTTGTATTTGGTCGGAGAGGATTGAGACCCAGAACAGTGTCTGATTCGCACGGACTGAACGAGGAGGAAATGAGGAGTACTTTTAAGATCTCATCCGTCAATCATTAACTAGCTGCTATGTAAAGGTGTGAAGGTGAACCTGTGAAAAGGTTAGCAAGAGAAGTAGGATGGTCTCTGAAAGGAGGGTAAAATAGTGTGTGTGTGTGTGCGTGCGTGCGTGCGTGCGTGCGTGCGTGCTGCTTGCGGCTGTTCTCTGTGCCATCCATGTCATGCAGCCGTATGATACGACTCAACTGATAAATCAGCCAGCCAGAATTTTCAAGCATAAGCATGGGCTTGCCACCTCTCCTGAGGCTACTGCCACCTTCATTTGGTTCCTGGTTTGGTGCACACACACACACACACACACACACACACACACACACACACACACACACACACACACACACACACACACACACACACACACACACACACACACACACACACACAAAAGCCTGTTATCGTTCCAGCTTGTCATCTATGACAGCTGAGCCCATGGCATTGCCATACATTGCGGCGACCATATTTTATTCATATTTATCGTTGTAATTGACTGCCGCCACTGCTCCTTGTTTGTAAGCATAGAAATTCAGACTAAGGAGTACATGTGTGGGGTAAGCTAACACTGGCTATGTCTCATGTATGTGATTGGTGACCTGAGCGATGGGACAACATTTGCCTCTTTCTCTCCCTCTGGTTAAATACGCTCCTGTGGTTTCTCTCCTCCTCTTCATTCTCAGTCATCCTTCACCTTTTCCTCCTCAATGTTACCGTTCTCTTGTCCCCCCACACCACCTTGAAGCAGGGTCTCCTGGTTGGGGCAAGGGGCCTACAGCCCTTGATGTTTAACACCAACACACAAAGCGGTCAACCACAGCAACACGGACCCTACATGACCCCACCGTTTTGAAACATTGATGGGAAAAAAAATAAACCGCCCAGTGATTCGAATCAATAAAACATAAATAAATCAAAAGACCTGATCTCAGAGAGGTCAAATGTTGCAGCGTGTGCATTGAACCGTGTTTTGCACGGCGCAGAAGAACTGTCAGGGTTAACTGCAATAAATGATGCCGGGGGATAAGAGAGCAAGTTGCAAACACAAGCACGCACATATGGAGACTGCAACATGTTTACACGTACGCAGGCATCAGCAGACATGCAGATGTACCCCCCCCCACACACACACACACACACACACACACACTTCAACAGGCGCCTGTGCACTGTTGACAGCCCGGGGAAGTATCAAAGTTGTACATTGCTGCAACTCACAAGGGAGTGCTCACAAACACACACACCCAAACACACCAAGACAGGCAAACACACCACGAGAGACTTCTGGAAACCAGAAACGTGCACGTTTGTGTCAGGAGCTTCAGCCGCCCCCACCAATAGACAGCGGCATGAATAAAGAATGTCTTCTGCCGATCTTATTAGAGTGAGAAAAGACATGTACGCATGTATAGCATATACGCTAATTAGTTTGGAGTGTGTGTGTGTGTGTGTGTGTGTGTGTGTGTGTGTGTGTGCGACCACGCATCAGTGAGCGCAGTCTGGCAGGTTGACTGAAGCGTGTTGTAGTGATTTGTAACCCTTAAATAACGTCAGCTGCCTCGCCAATTTCAATTTGCACCTCGCCTAACGAGCAAACCTACCCCCGGGGACGACGACGACCCCCCCCCCCCCCCCCCCCCCCCACACACACACACACTTTACCCCACCAACCCTTCATGAACCCTCCCCTCAACCCCACCACCCCACCCCTCTATGCCATCCCACTCTTCCTCTGCTCCGTCTCACATTCTAATCAACACCTAGCATCCGCCCACTCTTGCCGCCCCCCCCCCCCTCCCTCACTTTCTTCATGCCCCTTCCTCGTTCCCCACCCCTCATCCACACCCCTCTATCTTCTTGCCTCTGCACACCAAACATTCTCTTTTTTCTTCCCTCCCACACCTTGTTTTGTGGTGTTTATCTGACAGTCGTTCCCCAAATACAATGTGGGCGGATTAAAAGTCCCGTTTCCTCAACCGGCGTGTCGGTACCCGAGCGAAGCGGAGGCACTGACGGAGCGAAAGGAAGTATCTCTCCATCTCACCTCCTCTGCCGCATATCCGGACGCCAGTACGCCCTGCACTAATAATCACCAGCCACCCACATTGTCATCTCTGTGTGAGGCATTGTTCCCCTCTTGCACACGCCTTATTTAATAATTGGGAGGGTCTGCTCTTGGGTCGTACATACGGCCTGTGCCGCTCAGACATCTTAGCTTAGACGTGTCTCTGACCTATGAGTGGGTTCGGAGGCTCCTCCCCTCTCAGCTCAGTTTCGTGTCTCTGACCTATGAGTGGGTCCTTGGTGCTCATCTGAGCAGTTTACCACTTTAACCACTTGGAAGAATGTGAAGAATGCCCACAAAGCATTGTGTTTCTGAACCAGATTATGATGTAGGAGAGTGTATAAAAGAGGAACTACAATTAAACCCGTGGGTTATCAGATGACTGTATCCAGATGGTTTAGGTTAAACATAAACAAATGCAATTACAAAATCACATACCAGTAACTTAATAAAATAGTTTTACAAAAAATTGACAAAATAACTTGGAAATTGTACAGTTTGTGTGGAGAGTGGCATCTTCTTTTCCATATTTGAGACAATTAGAAACAGGAGAATAGAATAGAATAGAATCTTTATTTGTCATTGGGTTAAATACAAAGTATTTACACAACGAAATTAAGGTGCAGATCTTGTTCAGTGCTTTTTTTTAAATAAATAAATAGAATACAGTAAGAAATATTAATAAATATATAACAACCCTTACTTATAAGAGCCCTTACTTATATATATAAAAAAAAAACGAATCAATCTGAAATGAGCTTTTGAATTGAGACAGTGATTGTCGTCCCTTGATGTTTTTCACTCTGCTAATCTGACCACGGGTCATGCTGAGATGTGTGTGAAAGCGCTGGTGAAGGGAGGAGCAGGCGTCCGAGGCTTGTTAGTGCACTCAGCTGTACTGGGGCTGCATTAAAGGTAGCCGGACAAGCTCTCTAATGAGTCCACCTTGTTTGTGAAATCCAGTGGTTAGACAAGGCACAGATCATTAGTAACAGGCCAGTGGACTGCTCTCGGCGCGCATACATTTTGCGCTCGGGCTGAGTTTGACAGAAGCAAGGCCTGCACGCAGGCCTTGATAAGTGGTCCCATCTGAGCGCCCCTCTCCCCACCACACCCCCCCCAGCCTGTCCATCTTCTGTTCCTGTCCGATGGAGGGGAAACCGCCACATGGACATGTTTTGCTTACTTGTTTGCATGCTGGTTAGCTTTACTTCTCAGGATCACTCTTTCCTGGGAAAGCCGTACCGAGCGGCGCTCAGAGCAGACGGTGAGGGAGGTCTGCTGTGATACAGACGCCATTCAGCGTGCAGCCAAGGTGTCCATTTGAATCTCAAATGTGTTATTTCAATGGGGACAATGGACAAAGAACCTTAACCAAACTGGGGAGAGTTGTGTACCAGGTTTCGGCAAATTGCTATTCACAGTCCATAGTCCCTGGGCATAGTCCCTAGAGAATAAAACACATCCCATATCTCTAAGATCAAAAAGGGTGAGAGGGCAATTGGTTGTGGATTTAAATGATTGGTAAGAATTCCTCTCGCCGCTTCTGATTGTGCATAATGGCGGCTTCTTTTCACATGAATGCCTATGTGGATCCAACTAACACACAGACAAACAGCATGTGGGCAAAACACGACATGCCCTAGCATTAACCACTGGCAGATGGAACAGGTTCCCTGTCTCCACCAATTCTCCTTCTGGCCTCTGGCCGAACAGACTAATCTGTGTCACCTCTGACTTCTGGCTTACCGCTAAATTGACCTCTGACTTTTTCATAATAATTGCTCTGTCACACAACTGAATTTTTAATTGTTACCAGCTTGGCAGGTTGAGACACAGGGAGCGCTGTGACTTTAGTTCTAGAACCCTCCTCAAGCTTCGGTTGTTCATCCAATCACAGTCAAATTGATTATTTTGGCTTATTTTAATTGAGTTGAGTTTCACAGTGCACAAATGTAAGCGGACAAAGCAACGTTGGTCATAAATGTTATCGTTGTTACTGCAAGTGAGACCAATCGAACGACACAAGATTACAATCGAAACCCGGCCACGATCACCTCCCGTGGTCTCGGACCGTTTTTTTTGGGGTACATGCCCGTTTGATTCCTGCGGTCACGAGCACCAACTGAACCGTGCAGGTGGCTCAACCGCACCGGGGTTCGATTGCAACGGACCGGATCTGGAGCTAGGGATAGCGCCACTAGGTTTTAGCAGGAAGGATTAAAGACCACAACGATCCACTTGATCCAAAATCGACTCTGCGGAACATCGCTGCTTGAACAAACCAGAACAAGAAGGAACTGCAGATGAACACGCATTTCACAACAAACGAACAACAAAAACGTCTCGGCCAATGAGTTGAGTTTATGCGCTGCATAAAGAGGAATAACATGGGATGCAGTAAATCAATAACTGCTTCCAGTTTGCTTGCAAAACAAGTTCAGCCGACTGCTGCTGCGTTCAGCCCAGAGCATCTCACAAAGAGGCCCGGAGGAATCTCCTCCGCAGAGCAACAGGACAAACCAAATGCTAATGCCTGTAGATATTCACCAAAACAATCTCCATATCCATGTGTTTGTGCGTTTAGTCGGATGTTGTTATGTCATACAAGGTGAGCGCTAGTGTGTATATGTGTATCATCTGCTGTTGATTGTAAATTATAAAAGGAAACCATGCAATCATCCAACCAGTCAAATGTAAAATGGATGTTTTGTGTTTTATGCTGCTCTTTTGGCCCGGCCTTTTTAAAAAAAATTGAGATTTTAATTCGCTGCATTAGGAATGTATAAAGCCACTTAGACTAAAAAATAGCGATGTCTTAACAAATGGCTAACATCTGACAACATCTTCACATTTTTTCTTAGGATGCATAATGCAATTAGCCTCAAATAATTTTGGAGGGAGATTGTATTTCAATTGTATTATATATGTATATAAACACGCACACATTATATACATTTGAAAATACAATAAAGCAAAAGTTTAGCTTCATTAAATGTACATGAGAATCCCTCTGGGCCAAACAAAGTCAGCAGTTCAACAATTCTTCTTCTTGGTGCTGTGGTTGTGAATTCCAGAGACCAGAGAGTCGCGCGGCAGTGCGAGAGGATGTCTTCTGATGTTCAGCTTTTTGGGAGAAGATGGAAATGTCCACCTTCAACATCTTTGCCTTGTGTCCGTGTGTGTGTGTGTGTGTGTGTGTGTGCTTGTGTGTGTGTATGTGTGTGTGTGTGTGTGTGTGTGTAAGTGTGTGTGTGTGTGTGTGTGTGGGGGGGGGGGGGGTATATGGTATTTTCTTGGGTGTGCCTGTTGCCCAGCTCAGGACCCCGTTCAGAGTAAGGATTCTTTGGTACGTCACCACCCCCCCCCCATCCAGAAACCCTGATCTAACATGGATCTATAGCATCTCATTAAATCATTTACCATCATCAAACCCTTGAATATGAAAGAGTAAACTACAAGCGACTGTAGAAGGAGTGGCTGCCTGCGCTGCCTTGGTCTTTATGAAGACCGTTTTCATGCTGGTAATGATGAAACGCGGAGAGCAGGGAGACAACAGCGCTGGTCCCTTCCCTTGGCACGGCTACCAACTCATTATTCTTGCTCATTGAGGTGTGGAAACACCCCATACTTGGGGATTAGAAGACACACAGAGAACCCAATGCACTGTGCAGCGTTCCTAGCACCGCGGCGAGGTGACTGCAACAGGTGTTCCTTCATGCGGGGATGAGTTAACCAGCGTGGGGACAGCAGAGCTCTTCAGAGCACGTTTATGACGGCAGAACAAAGGAACGGATACATTCACATCCGCTCTGTGAAGTGAACCTCCGTCACACTGTGTGTGTGTGTGTGTGTGTGTGTGTGTGTGTGTGTGTGTGTGTGTGTGTGTGTGTGTGTGTGTGTGTGTGTGTGTGTGTGTGTGTGTGTGTGTGTGTGTGTGTGTGTGTGTGCAGCTGAGAGTGTGCATAAAATAAGCGTTGCATTTAAAGGGCAGAGTCAACGTGTACAACGTTGGAGCTATTGAACTTGGTGGCCACTGTTAGAATCCACGTTGCTAGTTTATAGATGCTTTCCATTATCTTAACTGCTTCATTGCAGCCCCATGCGCACACATGTGCATGCAGGCATACACAGATATGCCCACACAAACTTGCACAATGCCACTCACACACACACACACACACACACAACCCAATGCAAACACCCACACGTGCATTCAGCTTCACACACACACATACATGTGCACACACACACACACACACACGCACATACATGGGTGAGTAGACAGACGTATAGATAATTAGAGAAACAGAAGAAGTCTTGGGTGGTGAGCACGGGTCAGTGTCTCTCTGTCATTGTACCCCCAGAGACCCAGGAATGATTGAGCAGAGCATAGGGTGGGAAGGTTAATCCACTGTGGATAGACTGATGTCAGTGTGTAATCAAAGTCACGACACTAATCCGCTGCTGTGCAAACGTTGGGGCTCAAAAAAGAACATTAAAAAAAGAAGAAAAAGAAAATCATCATGTGATCAAATCACATTATCGGCGAATGACATGAAGCAGGGCTTCGGACGCGTTGTATTGCATTCCATAATGATGAGACATTATCTCATATTGTGCAGGAATACTTTTGTGATCACCAATGTGCCTGCCAGCGCTGCTGGACACGTGACCAGCATTCCTGTTTCCTCTTCTGAGGAATGCATAATGCTAATTAAATGACCGCCATTCATTAAAGCTGATAATACTGTCCTTTACGCAAATCAAATTAGCCTTTAATCTTCATAATGCTTCAAACATGCATGGGTTATTGAATCTGAATTTACAAAAATCTATATTTCCTTTGAGTCTGACAGAATCAAAATGATAATTCACTACCTTCATCAAAACCGATTGACTGTCAGATGGATTGAATTTAGAACAATGAAAACACAAAACTACCTGGACTGCAGACCACCATTCAGAATGGGCCACTTTCGGATTGCTATATGAATCCTCGGGAATATTTAACAGCCTCTTGATGAAATGGTCATCTTTGTAATGACGAATAATTATTAAAACAGCCTGATAACAAATGCTCAGCTTTTCACTCTACACACCCAAACCTATCAATGCTGTTGGTATCTTACATTGGCCAGAAGTAACCGGATGAATGAATGTTTATTCATGATGGTTATAGCATAATGTGTAATTGTATCGTTGTCTTATCTTACTCTAATCTTAATTACGATTCAAGAAAATGTTGCTTTAGACTTGACATTGTTCCTTGTTTTGATGACAATGTTAATGAGGTGGGTTTCCCTGTGTAGCTCTCCTATAGCATAGCCTCAGCCCCTTCTCACAGGTAAAGCTCACTCAATTTATGTAAAAAAACAGAGTGAGTAAGAGAGTTTCATTCAGTGGCACCCCTCAGTGAGCCTTCTCTGTGAATGCATTACGTAGAAGGATTTCCTGTTCAATGAAGTTGCATCTATGCATTTGTGTGTACAATATTGCATGATGTAGTATATTAATTACTTCATATGTTATCATTTCATTGTGTAACATTTTAAATTCTCTCTTGTTCCAAGTAATTGTGCATAATGTATTCAAAATAATGCCTACCTCGGCTTCTAGGATGAAGGGCTAAATGTTAGTAACACATGCATCGCTCTCACAATACCTTGATTGATTCAACCACACTTGTACAATTTCATTGATCTTATTAATGGAAGGCTTCCCACTATTAACCGGCCGGGTCTCACATCTATATTCGGAGAGGTTCAATATTGTTTTTCCTTCCGGATGTGTAAGGACAATTTTGGTACAGGTTATAGTGGGCGATAGAATGTTTGTAACAGGGTTATTTACATTCTGTGTGTGTTACTTAGATCCTTTAAGAATGAACACATGGCACTTAAGATGGCAATACATTAAATCTTTTCAGTTGTCTCCGGGCCATGCTTTTTATCCAGGAAATGAAAGGCATCCCGTAATAATAATATACATATACATCCCATCATAACAACAACACTTTTGAGCCTAATCAACTAAGAAAGTAAGTAAAGTCAAACCCTTCAGTATGTAATCTAGCGCTCGTGTTCTCTCCATGGCGTCTCACTCTGATATCCTGAATTGGTTTACTAATGTTAGCAACAAACGTGTCTATTGGTAAACTAACACCAACATCTCACGTGCGTCCTGTGTGCCTGAGGGCCTTCCAATGCTCAGTCCAAATCACTCTTTTGCGTCAGCGGGGAGGCAAAGCTCCTCGAAGATCCATCTCTACGCAGAGTCTCAGACGAACGCGAGTCCAAGACAAACGCAGAAATGGCAAGTGCTTCGCTGCCCACATGTTCACACGCCAACATGCAGATGTATAAACGCGATGTTCTATATATAGAACTGTGACTCTAGCAGCAGATGAAACGATAAATACAGGGGTGTGACGAAAGGGTGTGAGGTGCTTAGAGTAGGAAACACTGTGAGAAATATTGAAACATACTCAAAAAGGAGCCTGACTATTGTACAGTTCTGTAGTGATAGTGTTTACTGTGTATTTTTAGTCAGCAATCTCATACGTAAATCGGTTAGTCCTACACTAAACATATGTGATTAGTTGCTTTATGCTTGTATGATTAATGATCTTACAATGGATACATGTTTGCTTTTTCATTAGTTTGGTTTATCAGCCACATTTGATTGCGTTCGTTATAGATTTCCTCTGGCAATATTGTCAATATTGTCTCTTTCCAACTTTCGTGCCAATAAAGTGGAATGCGTTGTACTGAATTGAATTGTATTCCTTAGTACAAGTGTGTGTGGGAGTGTTTGTGAGTGTGTCTGTCTCTCTGTGTGTGTGTCTCTCTGTGTGTGTGTGTGTGTGTCTCTCTGTGTGTGTCTCTCTGTGTCTCTCTGTGTGTGTCTCTCTGTGTGTGTGTGTGTGTGTGTGTGTGTGTGTGTGTGTGTGTGTGTGTGTGTGTGTGTGTGTGTGTGTGTGTGTGTGTGTGTGTGTGTGCGTGAACATAAGCATGTTTGTTTGTGCGTATCAGCATGCCTGTGTGTGTGGGAACATTGTGTTTGTGTGCGTTGGGGGAGGGTGGCTGCCTAAACTGTTCCCAACCCCTGTTGTACACACTGTAAAAACCGCTACTGCACACAGTAAAGAACATAATTTCTCAAAACTCTTCTGCTAATTATTAAGCTGTTGTACTGTCTAAAATAAATAGATGAGGTGCTGTATGAACACTTGCAAATAAACGCACACACACACACACACACACACACACACACACACACACACACACACACACACACACAGGGACTGTCAATTAAGAGCAGGTGCAGAGTCAACAGTTCAAGAGGAGGAGAAAACTAGAGAGCAGTCAGTGTTCAGGGAAGACGGATGGAACGACAATGAGAGAGAGTTTGAGAGAGCGAGAGAGAGCGAGCGATAGCGAGAGAACGAGCGAGCGAGAGAGAGAGAGAGAGAGAGAGCGAGAGAGCGAGAGACAGGCTCTCAGGCACGTCACGTTGGGACACATTAGCTGTCAGATCCAGACGATCCCAGAGAGGATCTCACTCTTATTGTCATCCGATGAGCTGAGCCCCCAGAGTAGACCGGCTTGCATCCTGATCAGATTAAAGCGGTGTAGACAGCAGTCAGGTTACAATATGGAGTGTATTGTCAAAATCAGTTATTATGTAAGTGAATGACTATTATGTGAGTCATATTGATAGGAACAACAGTCATTTAGGAGCAGGTTGAGGAGCTGGTTAGTGAGGAGGAGCAGGTGGAGGAGCAGATTCAGGAGCAGGTAGGGATTAGCAGGCTAGTAGTAGGCTAGTAGTGATGAAACTCTCAAAGCCCAAGCAATACACGTCTTTATGCGGCTAGTCCAGCAGGACTCGAACACTCGTGCACTGAGCGCATTTGTGCCATCTTTTTTTAGTGTAAGCCATGTGTGTTAACCCATGGTCTATTTCTGCATGAAAACAGATCTATTAAACGGTCCAGACGTATTTTGGTTCATCAACCAATATAGAGCTGGCCTGGAGCACCGCTGGCAGCCCAAATGGCTTGGGGTGGAGCGCCTAACGCTTCCAAATCTGCCATTTTTAACCACCTATATTGCTCAAAATAGCAGCAATCCTCTGCGGTAGCATGACTAGGGTCCCTACACATAAAACAAAGTCACCAACAGCGTAATTAGCGAACCCGTAGTTTATTAAAAAAAAAGATTTACCAACTGTCCCACCACCAGCTCCCCTCTTAGGAAATTCTGTAAAGGTTGATTATCGAAGGCAATGCAAAAAGGAAGCAGCTCATTGAAGATTGGTTCCAGAAAACACGTATACTTACTATAAGTTAGTAATAGTTTGTACAATTTTGGAAAAGTTTGTTTTAACTTTGAAGAAAGTCCCAGACAGCAGCGATGAAATGTCACGCGAGAGCTCACACAGAGCATGATGTCGATTGCCGGAAGGGAGTACAGGCAACGTCTTCTCTGGTGCTTGAGCTGTCCTTCACTCCATGTTCCCTCCCACATGCAGTGCGTCTTCCGGCAACAACGTGTCACGCGAGATTGTAGCCACATTTCCGAGAAAATATATTCCGTCTGTATCTTACATATTCAACTCCTTTTATTTCCGTATCAACAATCGTCAGATATTGTAACAAACATCCAAGTATCATTGGATTTCCACGGAATTATAAATACCAAAACGTTTCTCCTTCAACTGAACTCCGGTGCAATCTGTAAACGTGAACCTAACGGTAAGGCAGTTGTTGATGGTTCATTTTCTGCGTATGGACCCTGGTCATGCCACTGCAAAGGTTTGGTGCTATTTTGAGCAATATTAGTTGTTAAAAAAGGCAGATTTGGAAGTGTTCGGCCCTAGCACTGCCCCTAGCCAATGCACTGTTAGCCATTTGGGCTCTTAGCGTTGCTCCAGGCAAGCTACTGGTTGATCTGGACAGCTTATTTGATCTGTTTTCATGCAGATCAAACCCTGGTGTTCTAATTTTGCCGGACTTACACTTTAACATTAAGATTCTGTAAGCATTTATTTTTATTTTTTGTGCCTTTAATTAGTAAATGTATTATTTTCGTAGATTAAAGACCAACATTCATTTATGTGAACCTTGGGCTTGCATACCCACGGCCAGGGCTGGAATGTCAGGTGTAATATGAGTGATATGACTTTCTTATCACTCCTTAAGTAGTCCGGCAACTTATCAGCCCCAGCGTGTCCGGTTGCTAAGCGACGTCAACGTCTTTGGCGGACTATTTCTCGGCTAATTAACACTACGAATTGTAATGAACACTACGAAAATGCCCTGTCGGGGCTTATTTCCCCGATAATGACCGGCGTTCTGCACATTATCCCTTACATAACAGCACTGTTTGCGGCAGTGTTGTTTGCAGCAGAGGAGGGGCTAGACGTAACGACCGGTCGGGAAACTGACGTCGCTGTGCTGTCTTAATTGAAGGAGCAGTCAGAGAAAGCTCTGTCCTGCTGGGCTTTCATTTATTGCTGGTCCAGACTACACGATATCAGCCCGATTTTGCCCCGATTCGTTCGTCGCAGACAAATTTGCGAGTCATACACGATTTTGAAAAGTCGGCGACGAGACGAGGTCTAGTAATGTGACATGCTTGCGATGTCACATTCGTCTGCAACATTCGAAAAACGCCACGATGAAAGTTTGGCATGACCAACCAGCAAAGTAAAGACTAGTAGAGATGCGCGGTTTGCGGTCATACCCGCGGACACCGTGGATAATCCACGGGTTGGGTGGATTGCGTGAAAAAAAGGAATACTTGGAGGAATTGCAGGTGGCTCGCGGTTGAAATAAAATAATTTATATTAAGTAGGTTAACATATTGACCAGACAAACGGCAAACTGACTAATTTGACATTATATTTTTCTACAAACTCCCTGCTTCCGAAATCTCCGCCTAACGCTCCTCCGCTGATTTTCCATAAGCATTCCACTGTGTAATCATCCCTGCTGCGTATGCCCTTACACATTGTTGAAATCATACGCTGGATGCTTTATTCTTTCTGTGTGGCTTTTAGTTAACGATCGGGCTATAATAAGACCACGTTGGCAATGTTCACTGACAACAGGGGACATTTCATAGTGGTTGGACATTTGTGCGAGCCGACAGGCTTTTTGTCGGGACGCGGAACACGCAACTCAAAATCGGGATGACATTACAGCTCATCCGCGCATCGCTACTAACTAGACTTCACTGCACTATGCAGAGGACCGCCATCATAATGCCTAGTGTAGGAACTCGGGATCCACTGTTATTTACACTTTGTTGCTGTGATGATTGCGCGTGTATCGTGAACGATACAAAGAAAACTCGCCTTTGTACTTTTGGCTTGAGCTATATTTTTGCTTGTGAGTGAAAATGATTACCCAGCTGATCAACTGCAACTATCACAGCTGATCACGCACCTGTAATATAAACAGAAAGGCGTTAGTCACGTAACCATGACAACTGTTTACCAAAATCATTTCAGTCTGGAAAGCAAAACCTTCTGAAAACGATATGAAAACGACAGTGTGGGCGGAGATCGTTCACATTGTGAATGTGCCTTTTTATATTTACCCGGGTTAGTGTGGACAGGGCCTAAAGATCCTAGAGTATCGCACCCTTGAATCTTATAGTGAGGCCAGTCTTCCGACGAGACAAGGCCCAATTTCATGGCTCTGTGATCGCATAGTGTGACATTTTAAATTGTGGAGGAATATCTGAGAATCGTGTAGTCTGAACCAGCCATAAAGTCAAATACATAAAAATATCGCCGCCGCCAGTCCATATGTTTCAGGGGTGCGCGAGAGACATCCGAACGTACGCTTACCACTTTTGTAAATGCCATATATACAGTACATTCAGATCGCATGATAGGAATAGATCTATTCCGATTAGAAAACAAATCGGAGAAGTGTCCATGAAAACACAGCTACTGAGCGACAGGCCGGACTACCATCTGAATTTAAGCTTGTTACCTTCTGTATGTGTTTCAAAGATTTTAGCATAGCGTAATGTAGCGTAATGTACGCCTCCATAGCGTAATGTAGTCCCTTTCGATTGATCCTGGAAGAAATGTAATCCTTTTTCCGCCCAAAACCTCTCCAGAAACTGCTTTGATATACTGTCAGCCGACATATTTCCACATGTTTTTGTTATCGAGTCTGGTTTGTTTCTCCGAGTTCGTCATGGTGACCATGGGGGACTTAGCGGCAGGTCTGTTTTCAATCGCGGGGCCCGTGAGATCAAAACTAGTCCTTTCAAGCTCATATGAGCTGTTATAAAGTCAGGCCCGGGCGCACTGCTGCTGCATTTGCTACATTCTGAAATTGCGGCACTGTTCAGACGTCAATTTGCTTCTAGCCGTCAGAGGCTTCACGCCCCCCCTTGGCTCTCTGGCACCCCCCCCCTGGGGGGCCGCGCCCCCCTAGGTTGGGAAAAGTACACTTTTGAGTGATTTCATGTGGGTTTTCTTATGCTGCATTCACATCTCTGTTCGCATCCAAAATTGTGATGCAGCCTTCAAAAGCAGTCGCCATTTAAAGTTTGAGATATAATAATTGAACGGCGGTGAAGACAACGGTGAAAATCATGGCCTCACGAAACACACAGCTGGCTCTGCAGTGCCCTAGCGCGTGCAAATCTCCCATCACACTTAGTGGCAAGTGGCAATGGAAACAAAACTACCTTCACACCTTTATTTAGAGCGGAAGGGAAACATCTTTAGGTCCAAGGAGAATGGACAAACTGGCATTCATTACCTACTATTATTAAACAAGGTTTATGTAATCATGTATGATTTGATATATTTATGATTCATATTTCCACGAGAAATACAATTGAGCAGAATTTGCACAATCGAAGGAGGGCGAGATCAGGGTGAGCTGGTGTGAGGCCGGCTGGAAAACTTTACACAGAGAGAAGGAGAATTGAACACTTCCACCTCCGTCACACAAACCCACACGCTCCCTGACTTGGACCGGGGCCGCGGTCTCTGGGTGATTTATCCTGGCTTCTTGCATTAGTCAAATGGACGTCGCCGCTCGCGGATTGAGATTAGGTGGCATTCATCAGCCTAGGCAGGGTGATGCGAACGCATTAGCGGACGGCGGGAGTAAACACAGGCTGTGACCACCGCGGGGAATCAATGTGCATAATTAAAGGGCTAATATGGAGCCGCCATCCGTCACAAGGACCATAGAGGTGTCCGGCCGGCCAAATACAAATTACAGAGGATGCACAAGCACACACTCCATCTGAGTGTGTGCGCGTGCATGTGTACGTGTGTGTCTTTGCATTGTGTTGTTGCGAACAAGTGTGAGTGCTTGGGTGTGAATGAGAGAGTATATTTTGTACATTTTTTTTACTTATTCGTCATGATTGCTTTCAACACTCTCGAGATTTGGCAAAGGTGGACTTTCCCTTTGGAACAATGGGAAATTGTCATTTCCCATCATCATCACGCATGCATTTGGAAAACAACAGCAAAATATGCTTACATCAAGGCTATGTGCCCCCCCCCCCCCCCCCCCAGAGAGAGAGAGAGAGAGAGAGAGACAGGCGCGAGAGAGAGAGAGAGAGAGAGAGAGAGAGAGAGAGAGAGAGAGAGAGAACATGGTTACAATGCATATTTCAACCAACCCTCTCCAAATTAGACACACATTTAAGCATATTTTAAACTTTTAGAACAAGTAATATTACACATTGTAAAACGTGTTTGTTGAATTAAAGGGTAACAGACACAAGGTGTTTGTGTTATATTGTGTGTGTGTGTGTGTGTGTGTGTGTGTGTGTGTGTGTGTGTGTGTGTGTGTGTGTGTGTGTGTGTGTGTGTGAGGTTTTTCATCCCGCAAAGGAAGATATTTTTTCTAAATCAGTGAAGTGATTAAACCCTAGGCATATTTTAATTATTTTCATAAATAATTTAACCTCACTCGTTTTTTTTTTTTTACTTCCCTATATCTCAACGATGTCTGTGTGTAGCCCTATTCTTCCCCCTCCTTTTGTTCTGCTCCCCCTCTATACAATCTATGCTCACCAGAGCACCTACCTCTGCCCTCCTAGCCTTCTCCTCCTGAATCCCACTTTCCTGCCCCGAGAGGCACCCAAGACTGCAGGGAGAGAACATGGCCCGGCCATGTTTTTAGGCTACCTACTTAAAGCAAATTTGGTTCCAGATCATTGACATTTGGGATTTTCCGGAGACAAGCTAGGGTATAGATGTATTTAATCGTCCATTATCTACTCAATCATCTCTTTCTTTCCTTGCACATTACTTTTATGAGTCGGGTCGCCATGTGCGCACACGGTCATTGTTCATGGTTCCAAAGTGATGCAGGGATGTGGTTTGGTGGAGAGACCGCCAGACTGCCTAGGCTGTTGACAATTTTATTGTGAAACACAACATTATAGTTAAAATACATGTGCAACAGATCTTTAACCTTCTGCACTTCCATCGGAAGACACATTGGCACATGTCGACATCAAAGCCTTGGCTGGGTTCCAGGGTCATGCAAACCGTGCTCATGCACGCACACGCGCCTTTACTGCGGCGGGAGTCGCCCGGGGGGCTTTTTAATAAGTACAACTGTGAGCATTCAAGTCAAGACAAGACAACCCGTCGATATGTTGCCTCATCTCTTTCAACCACGCAGTGTCAAATGCCACTTTGTACATCCTTTACAAACATCACAAAAAAACGGTGGCAGAAAACAAAAGATGAACACATTTCTTGTTGATAAATGGAGAATATTCGTCGGGCCGTAATATCGTCTTGGGAGGGAACAAAGGCGCTCATTGGATAGCGAGGACCCTTGTTGACATTCTTAGCAAGACATGGATTTCCAAATGTGGCCATTCATCCCCCGCCGTCCCGCTGGGCGCCATAATGAACGAGGAAAGATTGGCGAGAATGGACACGTGATGATGTTTGTCCTTTAAAGTGGCTTTGAGGAAGAGGAGTGGTTGAGTTCTGGATCTGCATTTCATTTGTGCGTTTCTCTCTCCTCTCTGCTTCTCATGACCTCTGCCTCCTCATCACCTCCCTTTAGATGCCAACAACATCCTCCTTCCCTCTGTATCTCTATTTGGGAGACTACCTCGGTCTGGCTCCCTCCACACACACACACACACACACACACACACGCACACACACACACACACACACACACACACACACACACACACACACACACACACACACACACACACACACACACACACACACACACACACACACACACACACACACACACACACACACACACACACACACACACACACACACGCACACACACAGGGCTTACTACCAATGTCAAGTCACCCTTGATTAGGTTCCAGTGGTCGCACGAGAATGGGTGTTATTGGGTATTAAGGAGTTCTGTGCGTGCGTGTTGGTACTGGGTGAGTAGATGTCTTTAACTATCGCACACAGAGACACATTCCTACACTAAAGCTACAGCAGGAGACTTTCCTTCAGTCAGTAACAGTGTATTACACACGCTCACCCCCCCCCCCCCCCCCCCCCCCCCCCCCCCTCTCTCTCTCTCTCTCCCCCATGGGTCTCATATCTCTGGACAAACCGGCGCTGACGGGCAGAGGAAAGCATCCGTCATTGCCTTTTTTTTTTTTTTTTTTTTTTATTTTATTTTTTTTACACGCACACCGCGGCTGCTCCAGTCAGCTAAAGGGCAGCGGAGAAGGTGGAGCAGCAGAAGGAGGTGTGGGGGTTGGACGCTGCCGAGACAGAGAGAGGGAGGCCACAATGGTCCTTCTGTGTGGGTTGGCGGGTGGTGGTGGTGGTGGAAGTATGGATGACATTTGGGGCCAGCGATCGCAGGGATAGTGGAGCGTGCGCCTCCGACCGAGGGAATGCGCTGGCAGGGGTCCGGGGGACCTGCTGTTGCTGAGGAGGGTGTCGACATCGTATTTTCTGGGGGTGGGATTTATTAGCCCGGTGGCCACTGTGTTTACACTGGGAAGAACTGCAATAAGTTTGTCATTGTAAACAACGCGTTGGAATGGAGTGGCTTTCATTTCAGTTTCATTGATTCATTTCCTTTCCTTTCATTTACACGTTATTTTATTGAATTCATTCATTTCATTTGGTTTTTTCCTTATAAAATCCAGCAGCATGGAGAACAATAAGCCCTGGGTTATAACGTAACTTGTTGAGAGATGCTTTCAACTTCCTAACGGCACACCGGAGTCACCAGATGAATCCAGAAACACCTGCTGCTGTGTTGAGCCACGTTGACCTGGTTTTTCCCACGCGCGACCCATTTGCTCCGAACGTCAACTCAACAACCAGGAACTTCCTTGTCCTCCGTTGTTTCCAGACATATCTCTGGTTGCACGACGGCAGGCCGAGGTCCCAGCGGTGTTGTCCCACAAGCATCAAATGATACATTTCACACTGGAAAATTGATATCAAACATCGCCTCGTCTCCTTGATTAATTCCCTACTCATTCCAGTTTGAATGAAGGGCTGCAGTCCGCGTGGCAATCCACTATGAAGTATGAAGCATAATCCCCGCTTATTACTCCTAATAATATCATTAAACTCTTGGCATAATTACTTGGAACGATACAAGCGGCAATTTCCCCCTCAGAAAGAATTGCCCTGTTGAAGTGTGTGTTTAGGATACGGAGAAGTAGAAGAGATGTTGCAAATTCACAGGCAGCCTGCTTTGTCTGAACAGCATGATGCATCTGGGTGTTCAACTGCTGCAGAGCAACCCACGCGTGTGTGTGTGTGTGAGTGTGTATGTGTGTGTGTGTGTGTGTGTGTATTTGTGAGTGTGTATGCCAGTGCAACATGTGGCCGACACTGCTTTTCGTGTGCGTGGATGTTGTGAGTGTCTGTGTGCTAATGCACATGTGTGCCTGTGAGGGGCATTTTACATGTTGTCCTTCTATCGGGTCAACGGCTCTTCGGTGAGGCTGGACCATGACGGGCAAAGGGGGCTTGGAGAGGCTGGTGTGTATGTGTGTGTGGGTTGGCCGGGGGGGGGGGCATAGAGAGAACAGCGTGCTCCCTGTTCTCTTCTGGACGTCCACCCGGCCAGACAACAGCTTGCCGACCGGCCGCTGTAACGTAGCGAGCAGAAGACTTTTCACCCCAACAAGGTGTGACACACACTAATAACCACACACAGACACGCACGTTCAGCGCAGCACACACACACACACACGCGCGCACAGCAGCAGCGCTTGCACGTGATGGAAGAGGTCAGCAGGAAGTTCAGAGAAAGCGTTAAAAGTGTTGATTAGCGTGTTTTCATGTGATTTTTTACATGTGAGTTTTACATGTGATACGCATAGATTTACTGTTTGGACCACTACTCCGTCTCTTACCACCCCCTTCCCTGTGTCAATTTACTATAATTTGCACCCAGAACCACTGACACACACACACTTTGTCTCTCTTCAGTCTTCCTTTATCTCTGTTTTGCTCACTCTCAGCATCCACTACTTGTTCTCCCGCTCTCTCTCCCTGTCCCACTGCCTGTCTCTCTCCCTGTCTCTCTCCCTGTCCCACTGTCTGTCTCTCTCCCTGTCCTACTGTCTGTCCCTGTCTCTCTCCCTGTCTCTCTCCCTGTCCCACTGCCTGTCTCTCTCCCTGTCCCACTGTCTGTCCCGGTCTCTCTCCCTGTCCTACTGTCTGTCTCTCTCCCTGTCCCACTGCCTGTCTCTCTCCCTGTCCCACTGTCTGTCCCTGTCTCTCTCCCTGTCCTACTGTCTGTTCCTGTCTCTCTCCCTGTCCCACTGCCTGTCTCTCTCCCTGTCCCACTGTCTGTCTCTCTCCCTGTCCCACTGCCTGTCTCTCTCCCTGTCCCACTGTCTGTCCCTGTCTCTCTCCCTGTCTCTCTCCCTGTCCCACTGTCTGTCTCTCTCCCTGTCCCACTGTCTGTCCCTGTCTCTCTCCCTGTCCCACTGTCTGTCTCTCTCCCTGTCCCACTGTCTGTCCCTGTCTCTCTCCCTGTCCCACTGTCTGTCCCTGTCTCTCTCCCTGTCCCACTGCCTGTCTCTCTCCCTGTCCCACTGTCTGTCTCTCTCCCTGTCCCACTGTCTGTCCCTGTCTCTCTCCCTGTCCCACTGTCTGTCTCTCTCCCTGTCCCACTGTCTGTCTCTCTCCCTGTCCCACTGTCTGTCTCTCTCCCTGTCCCACTGTCTGTCTCTCTCCCTGTCCCACTGTCTGTCTCTCTCCCTGTCCCACTGTCTGTCTCTCTCCCTGTCCCACTGTCTGTCTCTCTCCCTGTCCCACTGTCTGTCCCTGTCTCTCTCCCTGTCCCACTGTCTGTCTCTCTCCCTGTCCCACTGTCTGTCTCTCTCCCTGTCCCACTGTCTGTCTTTCTCCCTGTCCTACTGTCTGTCCCGGTCTCTCTCCCTGTCCCATTGTCTGTCCTTGTCTCTCTCCGTCTGTCCCGGTCTCTCTCCCTGTCCCACTGTCTGTCCTTGTCTCTCTCCGTCTGTCCCGGTCTCTCTCCCTGTCCCATTGTCTGTCCATGTCTCTCTCTGTCTGTCCCCGTCTCTCTCTCCCTATCCTTTATTCTCCTCTGTATGCTCTTTCTCCCGCTCCATCACTAGACCAGTGTCATCTGTTAGCTTCCCTCTCCTGAAGATATCTAAGCACTCCAGTTGCCAAGCATCTCCATTTAATTTTGTTTGTATGTCCGTGATTTCCTTTGTTATCCTCCGTATGAGCACCAATCTAGCGGCATTGATATTTCGATGTGTTGGTGTGTGTGTGTGTGTCTGTCTGTGCGTGTGTGTTTCTGTGCGTGTGTGTGTTCTCTGGGTGTTTATATGTGTCGGTGTGTGTTTGTTCTCTGGGTGTGTATATGCGTGTGTTTCTGTGTGTGTGTGTTTCTGTGCGCGTGTGCGTGTGTGTGTGTGTGTGCGCGCGTGCGTGTGTGTTTCTGTGCGCGCGTGCGTGTGTGTGTGTACTTGTTAGTGTGGTGCTGACAGCCGTTGAATCCTAACAGCTCTTACGGCGCTAGCTTCAGAACACCACTCTTTCGGACTCAACATGCAATTAATCAATTCCGCCTGGTAAGAGGATCTATTTATGTATACACAGACGCACACACACACACACACACACACACACAA
>NC_082391.1:2177315-2273672 GCF_031168955.1 Gadus macrocephalus | reverse complement strand
TACACGAGGACGCTTGCGGGTGAAAACGACAAAATATTTTATCGGAAGTGCCTTTCGTTTAGACGGTGACGGCGTTTTTGGGGCATGAAAACGCATAAATCTGAAACCACCCTCCAGAGTGGAAAAGTTGAAAACGCTCCGCCGTAGCGTTTCCGTCTAAACTGCCAAGACGCAAAACACTGCTCAGATCTGCTCACGTCGCGTACGCGTTTACGTCACATACATGTGCCAGTACAAGGAAATAAACAAACATGTCAGATTATTTCCATGCGTCGGACCTTCAAGCTGCTCTGGCAGCTCTAACAAGCATACAGGAATATTTCCACGAAATGTACAGGATATTTACAGATAGTATTACTGAACATAGAAGGATCTTTTTGGTTTTTGCGGCACGGATAAGAGAAGGAAGATTCTACGCATGCGCTCAGACATGGCGGTGTTGTGTGATAGTCTATCACAGCACCACCTAGCAGCCTGGCATGCATACCCAATCGAATTCCACATACTTTTGCGTCACCGTATGCACGCAGATTTCCTCCCGAAAACGCTTGTCTAAACGCGGAATAAAAAGTGAAGACGCAACGCCACTTTTGCGTCTTCTGTTCAGACCGTCATCGTGTAAACGTAGCCTGAGACGTTTATTGTCCGAGAAGTGTAGTCTTTAAAGGCCAGTTTTTTCCCACATGCCTTTCCTGTGACTTTTTCACCCCTTTCTGGTGCTCTGTTGGCTTTATAATTATTCATATGTCCTTTTTATGTATAAATATAAAAGGCAATCAACAGAAAACATCTCTCATATTCTCATCCACATCAAAGGAACAAACATCTCTCTCTCTCTCTCTCTCTCTCTCTTGGACTAAGCTTAGTGCAGGTGTGGTGATGATTGCATTTTTACGGGGGTTACTGGTTGACAGGGTAGCATATCCTGTTACGGGATAAGCTGAAGAGGAGTCGCTGGAAAGAATGCATGAAACGGATTAAGCGGATCTCTCTTGAAGCTGACCATCTCTCCCGTGCTTTATGGGGGAGCTTACAGGCGACAGGAAGGAATTACAATGATTTCTTAGCATTCCATTTCCGTGCTTTCCTTTTCAAAGTAGTGCTGCGATGAGAGAACGCGCAGGAATGCAGGTGAAGGTCTGAGTTTTTTTTCATTAACGTAGAAATAAATGAACATATGCGGTACGGTACATCGGCAATACTGATGTTACAGTTTATCAGGGGTCTTTGACAATTAGCGTAGATCGCTGTGTTCGTTTCTATGTTTCTAAATAATGCCAATAAGAACAAAAGCGCTACGTGAAGGCTTCTCAACGCCAACGATTCCTGGCTCGCAGAGCTTGCGTTTGTCCTATTTTTAGTAGAGTGTCAATCTCCCCTGGATGGGAGCATCTCATTAAGGGTTGGCCTTAAGAAGGCCGAAAGACGCTCTGTTCTTCTGCCGTCTGGCGTATGTCCTTAGACCTTGTTAGCTCTTTTTCACAGATCACAAGTCAGTTTCACGTGTCACAAAGTGAGAAACAAAGCCTCACATGGTGTAATGTGTGAGAACATATGGGACAGAAAGTTATAGACTTACTACTTTTAACAAATGTCTAAATAAAAAATATCCTACAAGGACAAGGAGCTGAACTTTTTGCTGAATCTCAAATATTGTATGAAGGTGGATCCTTTTATCATCATGTAATATATATTGAATAGAATACAGAATAGATATTATATATTATATTGAATAGATTCCTTGTGCGTTAGTCATGGGACTCTGCACTGGGTGGTTGTTTATACATATATGGGGATTTAGACTAGTGGTTGGAATAAATTATCAGGTTTTTAAACTTGTGAAAACACTATTAAAATTGCAAACATTCCTATTGCAACTTTTGCTAATTTGATGTTGATATGCTGAGTTTTATTTTCCTGAATTTATTTTTTTAGAGTTCATTAGTTCCTTGAAGCACATCCCTGCAGGAATAATGCAGGGAAAGTATTTTCCCTCTGGTAAAATGACTTACTAGTAATTATAATTTTGCTTTAAAAATTATAATTTATAGCAAGATACATGATAATGACCTGTTCACTATGCAAAACTATGTTAGCGATGCAAAACAATAAAACCTGTTGCTTGGCAATAAATGTTTTCTGGTAATGCCCAGGGCTCAGACTACTTCATGAAACCATCAACGCTGCCCATAATTACTGCATTTTGGGCTCCATTTTCCCAAATCTCTGACCATTATTTACAAAACATTGTGACCAATATAATATATTACTAGAACTATTCACAATTATCATTGATGAACCTCTCTCTCCCTTTCTCCCTCTCTCTCTCCCTTTCCCTCTCTCCCTCTCCCTCTCTCCCTCTCCCTCTCTCTCCCTCGCAAATTCAATAGCGAAAAATAGACAAAGTTAGAAATACATTTGCATCAGATGTACGGTAATGATTGTGATGAAGCAAATGTCCGTAGGCTATGTGTGGGGCTTTCAGGCACAGCCTCGACTACAAAAGGTACCCTGCCTCAGAGGCAGCTCCAAAGGGTTTCCTGGGTTCAGGAGGAAGGGGGCTCCACCCACACAACCTACACTACTGCCTCAATCCTCACCAGCAAAGCTATAGCCCGCGTTTGATTTAAGTGAGTCAGAATGTGGGGGATTTTTACGAGGGATTTCAAAGTTTTTGTCATGGGAAAACCAATTTTTCTTTGTGAGTTTTTCGATTAATCTTTTTTGGTTGCAATTTCAGAAGATTGCATTGTATGATTCATGTTGTGTATTGCTCTCACACAATGTGTGTCCTGAATATTATATTTTAAACCTTGAGTCAATATAGCTTTTTAGGCAGGCCTAGGTGTGCCTAGTCCTGAACGGCAGTACAAAGTCTCTGCTCATGTTCATTTGTCACACAGTGACACAGTGGCTTACTAATACCTAAGGACACTGTACATTACACTGAATAGTTACAGTACAATTTTACAATTAAGTACTGTGTGATAAGAGGTGTAACAGTGTGTAACTATTATACTACTAATGGTGTTGGGGGTTTAGGTTAGGAATAGGGTTAGGCTGTTCTGTTCCATTATACCGGTAATTACAAACTGCATTCTGTTACAGGTTGTAACTTTGCTTAATAAATACTGAACAAGGACAAGGACTGTGATATGTAACCATCTTCTCTTGTGCATGTCTCAGTGGCAAGCTTTCCCATGGTTGACGTTGGTTCCATACCAGTATGGACGAGTTCAGTCATGGCTAAACATTCCAGAGGCAGTACATCTACTGGTGAATGACTGACACTCTTCAACATGGGCTACTCGTAACCAGCAGCAGGTCGCCAAGCTTTGCGATTGGCTTCGCTTTGGCTTCACGCTCACGGCCGCCATTCTGTCTTAAAAGGCCAACCATTTAGAACCCCCCCCCCCACTTGGGGGCCTTACCCCCCCCATGAGCCAAACATAAGGATTACATGTCTGGTGTTCATCTCTCACACTTAAAAGCCCCTCCTTCAGCGCACACACACACACACACACACACTACCAGACTCAGATCTCTGTTCCTGTGGTTCTCCATCAAATGAAGAGCAACTGGGTAAAAACAGATTAATAAAAGACAAAACTTTTGTTTGTAAACTATTTCCTTAACAATCTATATATTAGCCAGCAGTGAGTTCCGAGAGCCTGATGGAACCATGGCTCTGATTCAACATCACACCCCATCCCAGCGTTTTCTCTTTTAATGCTGGCCCTGATGTCCCCGTTATTGTGGTGTTAAAAGCTGGCAATCCGCTCAGGTCTTGACACTTGAACACGTTTATTCATTATTACCAAAGCACGCCTCAGTGTGACAAACACACACACGCACACACACACGCGCACACACGCGCACACACACAGACCCTTACCTCTCTCTTAACGCTAATCCCTTCCACCATCACGCCTCCCCTACCTAACCACCCAACCAAAACCTAGCACATTAGCACAGCAAGGGTTGCTGTGATTTCACCTCAAAATATGGACGATTAAATACAAAGTAGTATTGTGTAATCATGGTCTACCGAAATCATGAAAATGGTATTGCACTCAAATAGTCTCAGTATTATCTTGAGTTTAGCAGCATCTATATAGAGTCAACGTTAGAGCCAACTTTTTGGTTCTCGTTTATGATGATAGAAAGTATTGATTTCACTACAAGTGAATGTTTTGTTAACTCACTCTAACACATAGCAGTGAAAACTAGTAGTTGCCGTTATTTACATAAGTGCCATCTTAACAAGTAACAGGTGTGCCATTTCAATAGAAAGGCAGGCATCCCTCTTCATTTTAAAAAGCACTTTTTGATAGCTGCATTTTTCTGTTGGCTCTGGGATTGCCTGCTTTATGTGCCGTGAGAAGCAGATGGTGACTTTCAGGATGTGATAGAAGCATTTCCTGTGCCAATACTTTTTTCATTATAAACCTTGACAAGGATCAAGAAATTCAGAAAAAAAAATCTAAAAGCTCCATTACCTACACTGCACAGTTGAATGTGCTCGAGAACACAATTTTAACGAGTAACCCTTTCATTCAACATAGTTATAAATCAGATAAAAATATGAAATCTTCCTGCTGGGTTTCAAGACTGACCTGTCAATAAAATGTACTACCCTATTTGTGTCCCCCCCCCCCCCCAAACCACCTAAACACAGACGCTATAAGTCAAGGAAACACGCTACAAAATAATCTTATTGAATATATATATATATATATGCAAGGATGTAGCCTGGGTTGCTAGGCTGTTAAATGGCGTGTAGCATTAGCAGGTTTTCACGCCGCGCCGCTGGCTGCGGCCAGGTAGGACGGAGAGGTGGTGCTGCAAGATGTGGGTGGCGGTGGAGATAAGGCGGGAGAAAAGCGGCTGCGTGACACCGAGGGATAGCATGGGTTCCGGCGACTATATCTCCCCCTCTACTCCGTCTGCATCCCTTCTCTGGTGTGGGGAGTCGGCTTGCCGGCCCCTCGCCCACAGACGGCCTCTTCCCCTTCGAACTGGAAAACCCAGGAGAGGAAATGAAGCGGTCAGATACGCTGAGGAGATCAGACCATGAAGTAGTCGCTGATGCTCTTTTAACGAGGGTTAAAGGGAAATGCAATGTTTTCCTGGAATGAACACACGCACACAAACATATTGAAACACACACAGTCAAACATTTTGGAACGCACACACACACACAAACATTTTGAAACACACGTCGCGCACAAACAATCATTTCGAAACACACAAACAAATGGTTGTTCACTCTATCAGTGCAGAGGATATTGGATTAACCTTTGCTTTCTGCTTATTAAGAGGAGAGATCATGTGAGCACAGGGGACATGTGGTTGCGTATGCAGACTCAAATTGACACGCAATTGAAAGCACATGGTCATAACCTGATCCATGGACCACATGCCATGCACAGCCGCCCACTCTGCATGAATCGGTTGATGGACATAATATTTGAAAGCGCCCGATGAACCGCAGACCGGATGGAGGCGAGGAGTACAGTTGTTTTTACAACAAGAGTTTAAGCCCAGATTGCTTTCCTTTTTCTTTCACAGTACGTTTTTGTTTGTTTGAGGTCACGAGAGTTCTATTGGGGTCCACCAGAGAGGCGATATGGACGTAACCTCGGAGTAGGAGGCCAGGACATTACAGTTTCACACGCACACACACGCCCGCGCACACGCACACGCACACACACACACACACACACACACACATAATTTCTGGTCTCTTGTATCCATTTCCTAGGTTGAAATGTTTATGGAAAGAGCGTATGGAAAAGTATATGATTGTTTGGAAAGTTGTAGTGTGACCACCGATGGCTGCACTCCGGTGTGAGCAGATCAGACAGAGAGCCAGTGAGCCTGATCCGGATCCTATGTGGAAGCTGGGCTGTAATCAGTGGAACGAGTCTTTGAAGGTAACGGGGCAACATGAGAAGCAGAGAGGGCTGTTTGAATGCACGTGGGTGTCAAGTTTTTCACGGGTAACATAGTAAAACATGGAGGCCAGAATCAACTCTGGTTTCTGAACCTCAAAGTCCCCTGCAGCGCAGCTGAAAAACAACAAAAACTTGAATTAAACACACGCACAAAGCACCCACAAACACACACAGAAGATCCCACACACACAAACACACTGACGCACACACAGCTTGGCACAATATATTCCATTTCATGGGTGGAGAGAGTGTGAAGTAAAAAAAAACGTAGTCCTTTTCTACCTCTCAAGGGTAACCATTAGTGCGTGTACCCTAAAACATTTAACACAGCCAGGCAACAAAGTCAATTAGACTCCCCTTAGGAGGTGGTTAAAAAAAAGGGGGGGGGGGGGGGGGGGGAAAGAGAGAGCGAGAGCGAGAGCGAGAGAGAGAGAGCGAGAGAGAGAGAGAGAGAGATGCAGATAACAACGCTGGAGAACAAGGGACGGCCGGTGCTTTCCGGATCAGTGAGACCAATGGTTCATCTGGAAGTCATTCGGTCAACGTGAAGGATTTTGTATTTGAAGTGCGGAGGATATCATGTGAATACAACTAGTATTTACACACCCAGGAAGTAAAAGAATAAGTGATATTAGTGAGAACTGAGCACGGGTTCTCTGCCCTTTCAAATTCCTCTGTTCTAATTGAGAGCACTCAGTGGAGAGTTGGGTCCAGGTCATGAGGGACAGGAGGGCAACTGTACTTTACTGGCGGGGGGGGGATCAGGGTCTGGGCCAAATACCAGTCTTGACGTTTGGCCAGTAAACCATGATTCCTCTCTCATTTTTCTGTCTGTCTGGACTCTCTGTCTCAGTCTGTCAAATATGTTTACTTCTTTCAATATGTGTCACTCATTGCATTTCTGCTGTACGTCTTTCTTTCGCTTGTTCATTTTCCCTCTCTCCCTCCCTCCCGGTGTGCTGCTGTTGTGAGGCCCCATCTGTGGCCCATTAGACCAGGGGGGCATGGCTTCTCGTGTCTGGTTTAGGTGGAAGCTGGTCTGGTCGCCCACTTCTGCCACCATGAATCAGTAAGACACAGACGACAAGCAGGCAAGAGCGAGAAAGAAAAAAAAAAACTGCCTTTGGCCACAAAAAGAAGACAGCCTTTCTTCCCAAATTGCATTTTTTTGGAACATGAACGATAAAAAATACAAAAACGAATTACCATAATTGAAAGTGAAATTTAATTAATCATAATTCAATTGTCTCCTTGGAGGATAATATGAGGAAAGAGAAGGCCAAATCTTTCTCCAGGGTTGGCTTTTGGACATTTAATCTGATGCAGAGAATTGTTCTAGTCTCCCCGGTAATCTTGTGATTTGCTGATTCTAAACTGCGCTGGACGAACAGAAACTGAAGATAAACTGCAAGCTTTGGTGTGTGTCTCTGCGTTGTGATCAATGCATTACTAACCACACATTGACTAATTAAACTTCAACAAGTATCTCCCAGAAGGTTACTTCCAAACTACATCCAATGGAAACTAATTGCCCATCTCTACACAAAACAAGAACAAATCTGGTTCATCTGAACCCTGAAGTGAACCCTACCATTATTCAGTGAACAATAAACAGTTTTTTTTAATCTTAATGAGATCAGTGTGTATATGGAACAGGCCTTGAAGAAGGAAGCATGAGTCGATGTTCTGCATTTGGCAACCCTTCGTAACAGAATGTGATATTCAGAGAATTGGCCGCAATGCAGCCCAATCAGAAGCTTTTTCCATCAGAAACATGGGAGATATGAGTGCAGTCATGTTGAGTATAGATACCCAGGGCACCCTGGGATATGTCATGTTATTTTGTAATTTAATCCTGTGTGTGTGTGTGTGTGTGTGTGTGTGTGTTTTTGTGTGAGTGGGAGATAATGTCAAGTCGTGAGTCATTGAAAGACAGCTGAATATATGTAATGACGTATCTGTGCTTTTAGGGACCCCGAGTAAGGATAAAAAACACAATCAGACATTAAGGGAATGGCCGCTTCTCCATCTAGATTTACAGTTTATTCTCATTGATCAACATAGTTTACAGCCACCGCACTCTGGAAGATTGAGGCAGGAGGCATTATGGGGAGAGTGTGTGGGGGGGGGGGGGGGGGGCTGGGCTGTAGCTACAAATGAGAAGGGAAACAGATGCCAACTCCTAGAGCCGTAACAAAGAGTGGAATTGAGCGAGTGAGAGAAAAAGAGTGCAATGAGAGAGTGAAGCAGAATTTACAGTCTCCGTTGTGCGACATTTGTGAAGTGTGAGACGGACCACGGCAGGCAGTGGCATGTCAACTTAAAGGCACCCAGTGCAACTTTATGTAAACATTCAATGAAAAATAAACATTCAATTTCTAGTCTTTTTTACACGTAGTAAGTTTCAATAACTCCATACCATTACATATCGACATTCAAGGAGCAAAGATGAGACGTCGTTGTGTGGTGAGAACTGATAGAAAATCGTAAACAACAACAATCGCCGGTGGGGAGAAGCCATTTTTCCATTGACTGGAAGCCTGCTTTATTTATTGTAGGTTACAAAAAATAAAGAAAATGGCGGCATTGTTGTTGTTATCGATTTTGTATCAGTTCTCACCACACAACGACGTCTCATCTTTGCTGCTTAAATGTCGGTATGTAATGGTATGGAGTTATTGAAACTTACTACGTGTAAAAAAGACTAGAAATTGAATGTTTATTTTTAAGCCTCGAAAGTTGCACTGGGTGCCTTTAAACATGTCAGAGGCGTGACCCGCGACACATGGCTTTATCAACCGGGATGACAGTAAGTTGGGTTCCCAATGGCTCATGCACGTCAACTAGAGGAGGTCAATCAGTTTTAAATGAATAGTGAAAAAGAGTGTGAGAGCCAGAGAAAAAGAGTGCGTGAGTGAGACAAAGAGTGAGTGAGTGAGAGAAAGTGAGTGGGTGAACGGGTAAATGGGTGAGTGAGAGAAAGTGAATGAGGGGCAGTGAGTGAGTGACGATGGAGTGAGTAAGGGCTGAGGGGAACGTAAAGATCAGCATTGTTCTTAACAACCTTTGGATGAGAAATATTCCTGGTTAATGTGGATCCGCAGACTGGTTACTTAATGGCGTGCTTTGATAAAGTGGCTTTGCAAATCCATTCATGTGCAAAAGACTGGGGCTTTTATCTACAGCCGATTGATCAGAGCCACTTTAGGCGCACACATGAGCAGAGTGATCTACGGGCACCCCGCAAACACCGAAGACGTGGCCCTTCAAACGAGCATTCAGCGGCGCGATGCGACATCTTTGCTCCCACGTTCACTGGGGTGTACACTCAACAGGGCACCACTAACCGTTGAATTGCCCTTTAAAGCTGACCCCCCCTGACTGCACAACAAGCGTCATGGACCATGACGCTGCGAGGTGGGAACGCACTTGGAAAGATTGCGACCGCGGCTGCAAGGCAATTTTTAATTCGATTTTTTATTTATTTATTTTTTTTTTACACGTGGAGTTATTGAATGCGAGGGCTGCCATGATAATTCATTTTCGTTAAGACTAGATATTTACATAAATATAGCATCACGTCCCACACCTCCTGTTGCTCGCGTCTGTACTTTGACTTTGATAATTGTTTCCTGCAGGCCTAACCATTTTTGAAGCTGCTGTAGGTAAGATCTGGAAGTTACCGAGAGAAAAAGCAAATGACACCAAGAACCTGAAATTAACCAATGAAACGTCCCTCTCTCTACCATTGAAAAGTGTTGCATTCACTCACCTGGGATTGCAAGAGGGATCCCCCCAATCATTCAGGGGACAATGCTAAAGTCTGCGTTGGCTCACACAGGGGCAGGTGCTATCAACTCAAAACAGTCATTCTCACAGGGCATTGCACTCACTGATAGCTGGCAGATAGATTCTAACAAATGACACTCAAATAATGGCTCTCAAATCTAACCTACAACACCCTCAACACGTTTATCGTACATGTAGTACTTGTTTATTGATTTAATTAGGCAGGGTATTTCTATCTCTTCCATCCTTACATTGCATAACCACGCAAAGAAAAGTCCCATGAATGTAAATACACTTCAAGCTTGCCTACAAACGTACCTTTGAATGGAAAAGAGTTTGTCGCTACAGTTCAATGCTGTCATTTATTTATAAGACTATTTGCAAAACATGACAAACTCATTCCAAGCAGTAAATAATAATCAAAACCATGATTGCTACTTTCAAAATAATAATCACCTAACTTGGGTCTGCATTGTCCTTGGAGCGTCAATATTGGAAGTGTTCTCTGAATATGAAGCCGTGTCTAATACCTTCAGAGAGGAAAGGAAGACCATGACTCAGAAGTCATTAGGGCCTGTTCTTTGGTGGCTTTGTGTGTCTATCTGGTGGTGTGTATGCGTGTCTTTTGAATCGTTAGTGACGCAAGCACTTACCCAATGACCTATATCTGATCACCTACCACTCCTACCTGGGCACCACACGTTGACATTGATGGTGAGGTGGCCCTGACATTGTCCCCCATGTTGAGATGGTCGTGACTAACGATTACAAGTAGTTGTAACAGTAACAGTTGCCAACGAATTACAATTACAGTACAAGCACCTTCGAGCCCCTCTCCCACGCACCTCTAGCGTCAATGAAAGGTGTAGATTGCTTTCTGTCCTGGGGTAAATATCCTCTCAAAAATAAACACTTATGTGTAAGGGTCGCGGTTGGTAGCGCTCAAATTTCCACTTAACCAATCCATTTTCTTTGGGGTAAATATATCTATTCCGTCTACATGCCAGACAGTTGTTGGAAAAAAAATGACATCAGTGGAAAAAGATATGCATTACTCGGTTGCTGTAGAGAGGTACAACAAAGAACGACAGCCTCTAATCCAATTTCCAAAACAAACTCAAGACTTTATTAGGGCCAATCTATCTCAACATTTTGACAGAAGAAAACTTGATCAGGATACATAAACTCCCAATCACTTATGAAACACTCGTGCATTCTTCCTCTCTCACTCTGCGACAGTTTCAATATCTTAAAGGCCGTATAAACATGAATCACAGGAAGACCATGGCCTTCAATGGCACTAAATCGTGCTGTCTGAGTGGCGCTGAGCTATTTGAATTCATAATCATAATGCACGGCACCTAGAAAGGAGAAGCTTCATGAATATGCTGCCGAGAGAAGCCGAGTGGCTGGCTGGCACAGGGTCAGATCAGATTTGCATATTGTTTACGGCCACTAGCTTAATTTGAAGCTGGGGGTTCGGGGCTCTAGCGATAACGCCACCGAGCCTTATCTACGTGGCATTGGCCGCGTGCAGCGGCGGAAACTTAACTTTTCAAAGTTATGCGCTGCTCGCTTGCTGCATGCAGACGAGTGTTTTTGCCACAACGTATACACATTGATGACTGATAGTGCAGAACTCTGGATTTTTCGGAGGAAATGGTAAATATGTCATGTTTTGCAGAGTTCTTTGTTTACCCAAATTATCCATTATAACCCACAGAACCATCATCCACACGAGCACAGACATGCATTAGGCTACAGGGATGGACAGTGTCCTATAAACAGCCTTGGATCCAATCAGGTCGACTTGAAGATTTCCCTTTGCACAATATGACTAGCTTTCCTCCTTCACTGTCTATTCTATTTATGTCCAGCTCTCTTTTCTCCCCTATTCTCTGAACGACCCTCATTCTATCGGTTCCCTCCCCATTTCTTCTTCCACCCTACTTTCTAGTTTCTCCCTCCGCCCCCTCAACATTTCACCATCTACCTACTCTTTCTAATCTCTCCTTCTCTCTCATCTTCCCTTTCTTCTGCCTGACTCTGGCTCCCTCCCCCGTGTTTCTCCTGCTTCTCGTCGCTCCCCGATGCCTCGTTCTCTCCCTCTCTCACTCCTTTTTATCATGCATCAACTGCTGCGTCTGATGAGCACATCAGTCAAGGCCCAGCTAATGAAGTCCCTCTCCATCGCCATTAGAGTGAAATAACTAATCTCTCTGGCTACCTCCCTCCCTCTCTATCCTGTCTCTCATCCTTTCCCTTCTGTTTCATCTAACCTCAACCACTTGCTTTTTGCATTCCAGCTCCAATCCTTTCTTCCTTTCTTCCCTCCAAGCTAGCTTGTACTTCTCTCTTGGTCTCTCATGTCCCTCAGCATGAGGAAGACAACCATAACTAACATTAAACCCAACCCTCGCCCTGGATTGGGACTTGTGTAAGTAATCTATATGTACTGAATGTCTAGCAGGGTTTGAACAGCAAGAGTTAAATAAAAAACAGTTATTCTTTGGAATAACATGAAGACGTTTGTAACGTTTCAACCCATGATAACACCCTGGCAATAAGCCACCCTGCCTTCATCACTGGAAGGTAAGCAGATGTCTTTGTGCTAAACGTGGTAATGAATTAGTCATCAGCATTCTCAGCAGATTAATATCCTTCTACACACACTCCGTTGACAGACGGGCAGATATTTGACCAAATGTTACCAATAAAGGAATTGTGGCTTTATCCCATTTCTATCTGGCCCAAAAGATATGGGTCCAGATTTTATATTGGAGTATAAATGTAAATGACAAGGCCGTATCCCCACAGACTTTTTAACGACACATACACCGCGGAAAATCAAACATTTAAAAAAACATTTTGAAATGATTACTTTATATGTGCTATTCACGGTGGCAGCCATTGTTTCAATGAAAAACCAAATGCATTCAGGGACCTTTTCTCCGTCACTATCTCACAGAGCCACTATCTGCTTCAACTCCCTTTGAGGTCAATCGAGAGGTCAATAATGGCGCTACTACTATACCTATTGTGGAATTGGGACACCCTACACTTAGGAAGGGTGTAGGATGCAAGCAGAATGCAGAGCAACGCAGAACTGAGGGGTGGATGTCAGAGTCTATGCTGTGCGGTCCCTAACCACATTCTTGCTTGTTATGGACTCTGGTGCAACTCCCTGGACATTACACCAGCCGGTGGGTTGGCGATTCCCTTCAGTCCACCGGAGAACCCCTTGAGAGTGACCGTTCTGTATGATCTACCCTTGGGCTCCGGCAAGGTCAGTCAGGGGGCTACACTACTTTTGGTTTTGGAGGGTAATTGGGACAAACTTTCGTTTTTATCACAGAGCATTCTGGTGAGAATTCTCGCTGGTTTTCGGGTCCCCCGGACTGGCTTACCCTAATCCTGTTATTGATCGGTAAGGACGGAAGTTGGAGGAATGGGGGGTTCAGCATGTTTACTGGCATGTCTCTTGAGGAAGTTACATATGAACCTCTGGACATTCCTAATGATTTTTTTGACCGTTTCGAATCAGCCACTCGTATAATCACTACTGTACTGTGCTAAAGAACGATATTTATGAGTACTTTTCAAATCACTAAATAAACAAATTGAAATAAAGTGTGGTCAAACATTATACTCAATACACAATGACAAGAATCCAACTTCCCTAAAGATCTATTAATTCATTACGGTTACATCTACCCTGAGGTCTTACACACACAAAACACAACCCTTAAAAAAGTTGATGAATGAGGCAACAAGTATTCAGTGGTATTCAAAATTGTAAGCCCTAGAGGGGAAAAGGAGAAACCTCAACAGGGTAAGAAACTAGTTTGTTAAGGTTAACTCTAGACTACGATTGGTATATAATATTCTGGGTTAAGCGTGGAGAGCTGAACTTCCAGCCCAAGAGAGGCCTCAGCATTGAATCAACGAATGAAAGGACATTATTTGAATGCCCATTTAATGTAAAATACCAAAAATGCAGTGACAGCACCATCTGTTAATACGGGTCATCACATTTAGTTGTCTGGTAGAGGATTTTACAGTTGATGCCAAGAGAAAAGTTCTGCAAGACCAAGTAAAGTACAATGACAAAAAAACACTAGTTACGGGAATAAAATGAAAACATTGTTTTGACTGCAAGGTAAATAGGATTTAATAATCAGAATATTAGTTAATACGTAAATATTCAGTTGAGATGGAAGTTAATGTTTCTGATACTTTCACAATCCCTTTAAGAGATGGCAGTAAATGTGAAGCACAGCTCTCACCTGCTTTGTGACGGATAGTGGACATGAGGCCGATGAAATTTACATGTTTTTTGTTTTCCAGAATGTACTGCAAGCTTAAATCCCTTCTGTATTCAGCAAGCTGGTCGGAAATGTCACTAGTGTCAAAGTAACATAGTTGCCCAACAAAAACGAACAGGCTTAGATTAAACCAAATCAAAACCAATTAAGATTTTTTAATTACACTACAAACTATACGTTGTGGAATACATCATCATTTTAGCAGTAATCCTCGGCAAGTACTTAAAAGGTTGCCTCTCACAGTGTCAGTTCCTCAAGTTTATTTTGTATGTTATCCTAGGTCCCTGAGCTTAATTAAGCTTTGTATTGTTGGAATGTTTTTTAAAGTGTAAGTGTACCCCTGGAACAGCCTGAATTCAAACACTATGAAGTTAAAAAAATGTGTTAAGGGCTGATTAACACATTTAACCAGCCCTTAGGATGGAGGGGACATTTAAACCAGGAAACACAAAACAAACAAAGCATGGAACTGTTTTGCAGCGGGGGATGTGGTGGCTGTGAATGTGACAAGTGAAATAGGTTTAAGATAACTAACTCACGATCCCTAAAAAAATGTTTCAGCAGTTCATGGAGAGAGTGTGTCATAATTCCTGAATAATAGGGTCTCATTTGTCTTTAAACTCTAATCTATTTTATGACAGATCGCTAATAAGCAACCTTATAGCTGGACCGATCACAAGATCTGGTTCAAGCAGTTTGTCCAAAGCAGCACACTTTGGAAGTGGAGTGAGACTGCAAGGTCTTGGAATGGCCGCCATCTCCATCCCCAAGTCCTGAAAGCCTATGGTTACTTCTTCTGAGCATCCCCCAGCCTTTCCTCTGGGAACCATCATCTTTAAAGAAGTTTGTTGCACTTTTGTTTCAGAGTAGCCGGGTTAGTTGGAGAAGCAGGCAGGGGGACACCAAAAAAAATGAAAAAACGTTGCATAGATGTATTTTATTAAGTATGGAAACAGCAATCAATTACCAAGGGACCTGCAGGTCCATGTTTATTAAATAATCACTTACTCTGAATATAAATCGCATCAATCATTGTTCCTCTCGGGTGAACACACACAAGCCCTATCTGTGTCACAATCATAGAAAACACTAACGAGCACAGTGAGTACATTATATATGACTGGAGGTTTTGCTCGCGCATTGCGCGCGTGCGCTCAACCTCTAGTTGCAATTAAACCCATGGCAATAATGTGGAAAGCCCAGTCGATAACGTAACAAATTTCTGAGCGCATAATATAATAACATTTTGGATATCATCTTACATCGTTTAACATTCGTTCACCACAAATGACAGTGCAGTGCCAACATTTAAATATTTTATAACCATTCAGCGAACAAAAGGCAACAGGCTGATAATCCTTTAGGGGGCCACTCAATGACATGCAGAACCGTCATCAACACGTCCGAAATACCGACTTTCTACCCCTCATTCACATATATGGTAATTTAAATTTCCTGCAGAGAAAATACTACCTCATTATTCAGGAGATTTTCAGGGTACAAATTTCCGGATATGTTGTTCACACGTACGGCCCATCAGGAGAATATCAGGACTTACAGGTGTGTCTGAAATCAGCTAGTGTGTGAGCATTTGATTACATCATAACATTTGTAAGTTCAATGGAAAGTGTTGTATACTATGCATGCAAATAAATTATTAAATAGCTTTTACTGTTATTCAGGGCTGAAAAGTGCATTGACATTTAAAAATGCAAGGCAACTCCTTTTGGTTAGTTGAAAAATAATAATCACCATTGTGATTAAACAACTCTTCCAGTGTCCTGGCCAAGACTGCCTTGGCGTGTTTGCGCGTGTGTGTGTGTGTGTGTGTGTAGTGTTTGCGCATGCATGTGCGTTTCCGTGTATGTTCGTCCGCATGTGCGTGCTTGCGGTGTATATAAGCGTTCGCGCTTGGCACATGCGCACTTCAGTAACTCGAGTAACTGGTGCGACAGGCCTGCTATTATAGTAGTAAGATATAACAGAAAGTAATTACAAAGTATGCACCTTTGAGTAATGTGGAGGGGGCGGAGATAGGGTTAGGGATAGGGTTAGATATGAGCATCCAGTCTGTTCACATCCCTACTAAAACTCCCCTTCCCGCCCTTACTCAGGCGGTGCTCTGCCCATGTGATAGGCTGTGCTTCATGGAATCTGTGCTGAATCGACAGCGGGGTCCCTGCCTCGGTCATGCCATCTGAAACCTGCCCCCCTAATCGTGTTTGTAACACATGCCCTTCCCCACCCACCTCTCTAATGGCACAGCATGGAGTCAGTAGCTCACACACCCACTTAATAAGTCTGTTTAAAATCCAATATACAGGTTTCATAGCTCCCTGAACCTCCCATCCCTTATCTTACGTGATTACCAGATGGCATGATGTCCACGCCTAGGCCTGTTTAAGGGCATCAAAGTGGCAAGGTGACGAAGCAGTGTCGGTATAATTAAACATTGAAACTTGGGTGTCATGTTACTCCCCCAACTTGTGACTTTTCCTCCAAAAGTATGTCAATGCATTGACTGATCTGGGTATGTCCCTTTATCCTTGTTTTCAACATCTCATGCATTGTGAATGACTACTGAAGCCAGGAATCACTGTACAAATACCACTGTGTCTTCAAATGGACATGCCGTAGGGCAGAGTTCACTGGCTCTGTTAACAGGAGTTTATTTTACCATAGTCGACAGCGATGGAGAGAAACCATGGAGAAAAACAAGGTTGCAGTCAAACTATGTGGACAACGTCAGCATTGACCCTAGCAAACCTCCCTCCACTCTCTTATATTCTTATTGGGAAGATGTGTTCTCAGTTTCTTACATTATTGATATTTTTATCATCATTGATAAAATTATAGGCATGCTTTTGTAGCACCCGATGGTCCAGAAACATGGAGGAGCTCATAATCAAGATGAGTCGTGTGCTGGTATCGATTTGTTAACCACAGCAGTGCTTTCTGCCGCAGCCCCGACTAGTTGAGGCGTTCGTCGGTCTTTGGCCCGTGGACGCGTCACTTCCGTGCCTCAAGTAAACAACATCTGCATGCACCGCCACCTCCTCTGACCCCATCCAGCTGTGAGCCTCTCCAGGTGTGGCAGGGGTTAACGGGCCGTGGTGACATGAACGACTATGAGAGGAGATGAGAGTAGAGGCTTGCTTCCTCAGCAGATGGGCAAGCCAACTCTCACAAAGTCGTCAGTCTGTTAATCTCCATTTTGGTCTGTTTTGGTCTAGCTTTCATGTTGCAGTCCCTCTTAAACCGCCTCAGAATTTACACAAAAAGCACGGTGGGCTTTAAAAGCTAAAGGGTGCGGCGAATTTTGATCAACAGTACAATGACATTTATTTGTCCAGCCGTGTATGGTTTTATCTATCTAAAATCGTGTTTTACTTATGCTGGTGCCATGCGGAATTGTCTTAACTCAATATGACATTTTATGAGCAACGTCTGTACACTGTTTTCTCCGCCTGTCTATCTTTAGGTCTGCTACAGCCGACCTGCAAGCTTGAATGTGAGGTCGGGCAGAAATTAGGCTAACTAGGCTGTCCTCTGACCAGATCTCAGCATCCCTCCACCAACGGAACAGAAGCTGAGCCTTTTCTTTAGTCCTCTCCTCCCGTACCTGTAGCTGATTAAATGCGTGACTATATACTCATATGAATACTTTGCGGCAGGGGCGTCGTTAGCAATTGAAAACATATAAGGCTGTAGCCCACAAATAAGACGGGGGTTTCGGGGGTTTGTCCCTTGAGAAAATTAGAAAATGGGCTGGTGAACATGCAATTGTAATGTAGTTTCAAAAGGAAAGTGTGTGAAGAACAATCGTCATTTCTGACTCACGTCGGGGCACGCCTATTGAATAGGTTAATATTTACGGTTAATGAAAGTGCACCACATACACCAGCAGCCAAAATAAGACATTAGAATAGCCTATAGCCTAATAAACACTGTCATACACCTGCCCGATGTCAAGTGGGCCGGGTTAAATTCACTGCGGGTCAGCTGAATCTGTGCAAACTAGAAGCCATCACTGCTCCCCTGACCAGCAAGTAAGTCTGCTTTTAAGTTTCATTTTGAAGTTAGCACTGGTCAGTGTGTCAGTCACCAACTGGATAGCAGACATGTCAGTGTCAGACGTTGGGGGTAGATCTCAAGCTTATGAACGCAATATTGATATTGCAGGTAGGCCAAGGTAGGTCGATTTATAGGGTACGCCTTGTAGGCTACCAAGATTGATGATGTAAACAACTTAAGCTCACTAGTCGCCAGCTGACTGCAGTTCCATATCTCACCAGGTGTAGAGTCCTATGAGAAGTCAGGGGCGCTATAGAGTTTTCCTGAACAGAATACGTCAGAACATCAAAGAAGGAAATGTATACTATTTCCCTTCAGTTTCCAAACCGGACGGCAGTGCCCATATATGGACAAGTCATCATTTTGCGGTTTTCACTGGCTAAAATTTTGCATCTGTGGCTACTGGTAATGCAACCACATAAAAGGCAACTCTACGGGGGTACTTTCATCATTATTATGCTTTTATTTTTTTTATTTGACAGCACAAAGACAGGGGTATTAGGGCTATTCCCTATAGCCTCGAATGCCCAGTTCTAACAACGCGCCTGCTTTGCACCTTGATTTCCTGAGTTCCATATGAGAGGAATGAGTCGATAACTTACTTTAAATCATAAACTTTAAATTACTTTAAATAATAAATGTATGTGTGACTCTGCGGTGCTGGAGCGTCAAATGATGCAAATGAATGAATTATTGCAAGTTTAACAGAGTGCCGTCTACTTGAAACTTTCGACTTCATACTCTACAATGGAATGTGACTCTTTCCAGAACTCTCATTGGTCCAACTCAGTTTCATTTTGATGGCTTGCATGCATTTAATTTTGCTAATTAATTTTCCTTTCTTTCAGATTTTTCTATATTTCTTTCCTAATCCGTCCATTTTTCTTGCCTTGCATTTTTTGCCTTTTTGTTAATTTATTTATTTAATTTTCTATCTTACTAACAACTTTCTTTATTCCATCTTGCCCTATTACCCCGCCCCCCCCTCCCAGTCCCTCGTATTATTCCTGCCTACTTGCCCCCATGTGAACGGTGTGAAACATATAGATTGGTTTAGAAATTCATTAGCCCAATCGTTATGTCATTGCCTTGTGCCACACCATAACAAGCCCCCAGGGATGCCTGATCCTTGGGGAGATGAGCAGATAATTCCTCTTTTCCACTGGGGCAAAGACACAAAGGAAAGCGTTGCAGAATAAATGTAGAGGAAGATAGAGGCAACAAGGGAGAAAGTTGATCAAGAGATCGGAAAAAAGAGAAGAGAGATTCTGAAACATGAACACATTTTATAGTTGATGAAGAGCAGCCTGCAGCATAGAGGATCTGAACTCAGACTCCCAAACTTCTGAATATAGAATCAACTTTTGTAGGCCTTAACATATATATATGGTGTCCATGTTGCATGCATCGCATTGCAAGAAATTATTTCATCTAAAAAATATATATTAATACATGAACCAATAGCGTATAGATCAAAATTAACAAGGGGTAAATCTCCCCTTAAAGCTCTAGGACACTCTCAGCATCTGAACGGTCGTGGTCTACTTGACACGGTGTTGATACCGTGTGTCTCGCTAGCTCTGGCGCTGTGTCCTCAAACACAGCAAGTTTGAAAGACACAATCAACTGCGAAACATTCTTGTTGAAAATGATTCAATAATTGTTTCAGCAACAAAATGCTGCGAGGTCGGGCACATGGTCCCTCCTCCACCAGAGATAGCCGCGACCCTCCACCGTTGAAACACACTATGGAGTGGGCTGAGGGGATGTTCACACGTGTCTCAAGTGAACACGCTGAAGACAACCGGCGGAACGAGACAAACAAACGTAACTAGCACCAAGTTCTCAGCCCTCGCCCTACTCGATGCGTCGATGTCGGGCATAAGAGATCACTTTGATTGCATGCATCGATTGCTCGGTAAAGCTCTATATTAAGGTCCTTGTTGTGATAAGCTAACGTAGCACCCGTGGTCTTAGCTGGAATGGGCAGATAGGATGCTAGCATCAGTCCAGGTCCTCAAGAAGTTAAACACTAATGACGAAGGGAGTTGGTGTCGGTGGAATAGACGAGCAATTTGAAGGCCTTTAATCATAAAACATTGACATTGATACAAAATAGAGGTTTTGAAAATAACAAACCAAAACCAAAGAATAAGTCCTTTGTAGATGGATTCCCCAGCTACAGTACTCCTTGGGAAAGGAGTTATTCGGTGAAGGAATGTCTAGTTCAGGGGGGGATATCCAGATATGTGTGTTTCAGTTTCTCTACTAGAAATAGAATAGAATAGAATAAAAAGCCTTTTATTGTCATTGCACGAGTCAAGTACGACATTTTTTAGTAAGCTTTCCCAATTGGTGCATTCGAGAAAATAAATAAATACATAAATAGAACAAGAACAACAGTATACCAAATAGAAATGTAAATAATGTAAAATAAATAATAAAGCGGGGTTCACGGCTACACATCCACAGTTCTATTTGGCAAAGCTCGCCATTAATCTTCCTGGGATCAAACAAAAAAAAACAACCGGAGATTCAAGTGAACAATATAATTCACGGTAGTTATCTTGATTTTTCAATGTTCAGGTCCTAATAAAACAACACCTTATTAATACCATGGAAATATTTATGACTGAATTAATCAAGATTGCTACATTCATTTATGGCGTTTTATACCGGGAGATTCTCTATTGTGCTTAATACCTGCCGTCTTGGCCTTGGCGTGCTAATGTTGAGCTAAGATTTAGCTTATGCTATCATAATAAACTAGGTAACCAAACATATCTAATTCTACCAATAGTGTCATTAAGCCATGTCTAAAAGGCTTCATGCATATTGCAATCTGTCTGCTAACTGTCTATTGTGGTCAATGTTTCTTTATACAGTAACAAGAAAGACCAGCCAGAAGAATTCTCAACCAGCCCCCGGGGCCATGGTGAAACCGGACTCGGATTTGTCTCGTCCGTTCTTTTTAATGTTGGTGTTCAAGAATATTATTAATTATAAAAATACACATATTTTTCAAAAGAGCTGTCTGAAAGTGTGTCCTACTGACATACGGAGATAAGGACATACAGTGGTAAAGATGGCATTGTTATGTGATTGATTGTAGCCGAGCTATGGAAGTGAGCGGTGAATGAGAGGAGGAACGAGGTTAGAGACAGTAGATGAACAGTTGGAGATGACAACTGCCTTTTGAGCATCTGCTCTATTGGAGCCCCCCGCCATTGGCCGACGCACACAAGGACGTATCAGATATTCAGCACATTTCCCCGTGTGCTGTGATATGTCTCGAGAAGTGGACCGCTGGCCAGCTGTTCACTCATGGATGTTTGATTGTCTGCGTGAATATGTGTGTTGACCAGACACATGTGTGTCACCGTTGTGCCCATATATGTACGTCTATGTTATTGTGTAAGCGTGTATGCGCAAGCATATGTATGTGTAGGTGTCAGTGCGCTTTCACAAATCAGAGTAGCGGTACCATATGTAGCGCACGACACCAAGGACATGAAAATCAGTTGAGCCAAGCTGCGCGTTCCTTATTACTGCTTTCATCTGAGCCATGAGTTCGATCTTTACTAGTTATGGCTGTGCACTCGTTTCTGTGGATGGACAACACATATTAAACACACACACACACACACACACACACACACACACACACACACACACACACACACACACACACACACACACACACACACACACACACACACACACACACACACAGATTGAAGGCTTTCTCTTGGGCACTGGGTATTTTTGAACATGGTCCTCGTGAAAGATAACTTAGAGGAATAGAGTAAATAAACAAATCCCAAAAAAAACTGCTTTAAGCCGAGAGCCCATCAAGAGCCAGCAAAAAATTTTGGATTTCTGTTTCTTTTTGTCTGAGAGCAAAGTAATCATGGGTTGTTCCTCGACTTTGAGGAAAAGCACTTAGCAGTCTAATGCAAATGTTTGAGCTGAATTGTGTTGACTAGAGGAAATGTGTCGCGGCTCCACTGCTCACTGAACAACTTGTGGCCTCAACTTACCGAGGGTATTATATAAATAATTCACCTCCAGATCGGGTGATTATTGTTGTTTTAACCGCCTGCAGGTAAATATGTAATGAATCACTGTAATATTTTGTTAAACTGTACGATTCAGGGGGACGCTGGCTTACTCGAGAAAACTCCTAATTAGGCCTGAAGGAAAATGGAAAAGTGTGTTTCTGAAGAGCGCATTTGTGTGTGCTTCCACATCGTGTGAATTATTTAGTGCAGTCATAGTCCTCTTCTCTTGCTGATTTGCGCTGCAAAAGGCTGCGCTACATTGAACGACTTTCCCTCGCAAAAAGCACATTTTCTATGATCTATTGATGGAGCCTTTTCAAGGGCTGACCTGCGTGGCCAGTGTGCTGATGGCCATTGTGTTTGTTTAATTGATCTTTAGTGTTTATTTAACCAAATGCATGATGACAACAGTACAGACGGGTGGAAACTGAGGATAAAAGAAGGAAGGACACGCGCACAAACACACACAGACACAAACACAGTCACATACAAAAACAGACACAGACACACATACAGTCACATACAAAAACACAGGCAATGACACACACAGGCAATGACACACACAGGCACACACACACACACACACACGGGGACTCCAAACAGTGAGCCAATGTTTTTGATATAGGCCTGTATTAAATATTTCAAAAGGAACATGTTAAATCTGTAAATAGCTTTCCTTTTATATTTGTACACTTCAAAGATACGAAAGATCCACTTCAGAAACAGAGGGAGAACATGTGACCTTACATCTTAGATATAATATAGTACAAAGCACCGTGATGAACCACGTGCTGCGTTACCTTGTGCTTCCTTCAGTGTGTTGCTGTTCTACATATCCCAGAGTTTGACCCATCGCATAGGCATGGGCACATAAACACGGGTTGTCATCGCTTTGCACATATAAGTAAATAGTTCAGAAGTCTCTTTTCTTTTGAAGTCACTACGTCAAAGCGTATACAATTTGATCTAATTCCAGCATCGACAGCACTGCATGGAAATATAACACTGTTATTCAAGTAAGAGCCGCCTAGTAGTAGTAGTAGTAGTAGTAGTAGTAGTAGTAGTAGTAGTAGTAAGACACTTCAACCGCATTCATTCCGTGAACAGAAGCCTCGAGAAGTGGACAAAAGGACCGGTTTACACTGAGATGTTGTGTTAGTGCAGGCACTAAGGCTGCGTCCCTGTGTGAGTAGTGATCTGTGGCAGACTGTCTCAGACAGCCCACATAACGCCACATCTTTGGCACTACATTATGCAAAGCAAACAGGCCGAAGACAGATAGGACGTCGTCGTGACAACCCCCATCACCCCGGCTTCTGTGATAGCAGCTACAGCACTTTAGCCCCCCCCCCCCCCCCCCCCCCGATCGCACGCATTCTGTCAGAACCAAGACAAACACCTAATCTTAGTTATCTCCCTGGCTGCAACTCATCGGAGATCCATGCAGGTATTATGATCAGATATCCCTCAGAAGAGATGCCAGGGGCCGATTAAGGAGCGGGGGGGGGGGGGGGGGGGAAAGAGAGAGAGAGAGAGAGAGAGAGAGAGAGAGAGAGAGAGAGAGAGAGAGAGAGAGAGAGTATTTGTGTGTGTCTTTGCAGCATGCAGAATGCTGCAAACATCCATTGGCATAAGATTTATAAATTCACTTATTGCTACTGATTTGCGCCTCCCTGTGTTCCCCTCCTCCTGGGAGAGATATGGTGTGGCAGAGGAGGAGGAGGAGCGGCAAGGCAGCTCATAAATAAACAGAACAGAGGCTCACCGCCGGGTGTTGTGGTCCCAGGGTGTTTTGTGTCTCTGAATTGTAAGCGACCTTCCCATTGGGGCTAGTGAGGACTCCTGTAGCCCTCCAAAGATCATCTTTATCTCTTCCTCTCCCCCCCCCCGCCACACACACCCACCCACACACACTCATCACTACCAACCCTTCCCTTTTGTCTGACCTCCCAGCGATCGTACTCCCCCCTCCTCCCTCCAAAAGCTATCTCACATTTTTATCGGCGAGGGCTAAAGAAAAAGCATCTTTCATGTTTTATAAAGGAGCCAACAGGAAAGTGAAACAGTCCCAGCCTGGAAGACAAATAAAGAAAACGAGGGAGAAAAATTGACGGCGGCAGAGAGCGGTAGGGGGGAGGAGGGTGTAGTGGGCGGGTGGAGGGACACTGTTCATCTCCTGGAGCTATAGGGCTCGACTCCGCAGAGAGACAAATCTCTCCCTCAGTCTCTCCTCCGCTGTGTGTGTGTGTGTGTGTGTGTGGGTTGGCCCCAGGGCTGGCTGGAATTCAGTAGCTTCAATAAGAGATGTCGTTTTTTTTTTCTTGCTCCGTCCAACTCTGTCTTCCTATAAATGTTGTCATCCTTCTTTGGGCAAAAGATTAAAAGGAAGCTTTTGGCCCAAGTGTGGGAGCTCGTTTGTAATGTCATAGGAGAAACTGCCTATGGCAACGGGTGAAAACGTACGCGTTCTCGCTCGCTCTTCCTCCCTATATCAACTCAGACAAAGAGAGAGAGCTATGGGGGGGGGGATAGGATGGCAGATTTAGTCATCAAATTCAGTCTGAACAACAGATAGGGAGGAAGGTTTATGGCATTAATGAACCCAACATGCCTCCTTCTCAACATGAATTGGTGTATCACTGAACAGACAATATATCACTTTTTATATCCCAGCGAGTAAGGGACCTGAATTCACTATTTTCTAAAAGTATGTAGTATGTACATTTTTCTTGGGTCTCTTTAATCAACACTTAATCCATGACCCTACTTTCCAAATCATCAGGACAATGACATTCCTCATTACATTCTAATAGCTCCTGAAGTCATCAACTGGTTTAGACTAATCTATTGCCATTGTCTAGTATTTAAGATAATCTCGGTCAATTGACCTGGAGAAGCAGGTCAATTGATCCCAGGGTGTTTAAACGTTTTCTTTGTTTATTTCAAATATGAATATATAAATCATTTTTGATAAAGGATTTATATATTCATATTTGAAATAAACAAAGAAAACGTATTACGACTATTAAGAGAACAAATATAGTATCCACAAAGACTTTCACGATAATGCTAATCAAGAAGTTCACACAATGATAGAAAATTGTGTGTAGTTAGTGTGGTATGAGCCAGAGTAATCATGCAGCCCGGTCTTCAGAGGTGGACCAACTTCTCATCCCATCTCCCTTCCTGTCCTCACCTCAATTCTCCTGCCTCCACGGGCCGTTTGCTAAATTGGTGTAGATTGACCGGTTTCTGATTGGGTGAGACTCGGGTTAAATAAAAACTATTCTGTCATGTCTGAGTCTGACAAAACCTTTAAATCATAAATACAATAAAATAGGGAGTTGAATAAATCCATGTTTGGCATTAAATGGAATACTTTTCCAAACGAATCTTAGATTGATTCACAAATATGTATGATGTGCTTTTGCACCCACAAACCAATAATGTAGATAAGAAAATATAGCATTGCCCCTAGCTAACTAGAGCAGAATCACAAAACATGTTTCCCTCCAGTGACATCTTGCTACTGCATCCTAATCCTGCAGGATGGATTGAACATTTCTACCAAAAGGTCCTTCGGAGGCTATATCTCCATTGCATTTGTGTGTGGGAGGAGGGAATATTATTGTTGGCTTCAGCTTTAGAAGCTGATGAAATCGAACAAGTATGGATACCTCACTTTGCAATACGCAAACAGGAGGTGTAATGTGCCTGGTGGCAAGCCGAGAGGGCCCAGGGTTTGACAGACACAGACAGTCACAGAGGAACGGGATCCCCAGCTATCGGGGAAGGGCTAAGCTAAGAGCTAGCTAAGGAGCTAGCTTCAGGTCGAATGCTAGTGTCGCAGAATTCATACGCGAGTTGGAGTGCATGCTTCCTTAAAGCCCCAAGAAAAGCTTTAACCATGCAAACATTTGTGTTTGCAAGGCTGTCCCATCTGAGGTTCATTTATGGTTTGTGTGTTGTGTGTGAGGGCTATGGGCCCTGAGGATTGGACACTAGGAGGGTCCCGCTTCTGTTGCAGCAGATCCTCTGGGAGGGGGGCAGACACTATGCCCGGTGCCCCGGCTGGCACCACAGAAACCTCAATACCGCAGCTCCTGCATGTCTGTGAATAATTCACCAAGCAACACGTGTTGTCCTTCCCCTCCTCGCTGCCACAACAGCTTCCCCCTCTGGAAGGATGGAGGAGAAGAGACACACGGCGAGTAAGAGAGAGAGTGGGCGACAGGGGTCTCAAGAGAATAGACTGGAGACCAACACATAAAACACTATAAGAATGAACTACCTGTATAGAGATATATGTCTCATATATACCTAAAAAAAGATATAGATGGAGAGAGATAGTTTATTAGACAAAGATGTATCTAATATATAGATATATCTATCTCCATTTCTCTATCTATCTCTCTATCTATCGCTAGAGAGAGATCTATTTATTTTTATATTTATTTATATTTATATATATTTTTCTTAATGCTGCAAAACGCAGTCTCATTTCTTTATCTGTTCAAAATACACAGAAAAAGGCGTTTTTCTAATTTCTTACATTGACACCAACATGGGAGGGGACAATGTTCTTTGTTTATTATGGGGAGACCCACACAGGTCAAGCATTTGTCAATATGCTCAAATCCTAACCAAATTAAAAATATGATTAGAAAGATGCTCGATGTTTTAAGGACCGGCTGCTCCCCAAACAGGTTGATCACTGCATCATCGGGACAAACACATGTAGCCAAAACGACAACATTCATGACCAGTTTCCAAAGGGAGCGTAAAAAGTTTGAAGTCTTGCCTTACAGGCTCAGCCTAGAGTCCAACTACAGTGCACGACGCTGTTATAAAGTCTAGTTTTCAAGATGGCCTTGTTTTGCTTCCAATTGAACTATGTTGACGCAGAACTATAGCTGCAATATTTGCTACGTAGCGCTTTGGTTATGCCGTTCAGAGACAATTATTCTTCTCTCACTCATCTTCCATGGAAGCTGTGTCTTAATTATCGCTTTTATCGTCCAGCCCTACAGATATTTACGGATGGATATATGTGAACAGTACATAGTATATATATATATATATATATATATATACGTATATATATATACACACACTGTATACTGTTTACATATATCCATCCGTGATATGTTGTTGGTGTTCCTCTTAGACAGAGTGAATTATCCAGGATGTTAACTTGTATCTCCGACCATAATCACATCCATATATTTCTAGGCAACGTCTGGAAATTGGACCAATCACTTGGCTGATTTCAGTGAAACGAGATCAGGATTGTGTGGAAGACAGGGGAGGGGAGTGAGTGAGTGAGTGAGTGAGTGAGTGAGTGAGTGAGTGAGTGAGTGAGTGAGTGAGTGAGTGAGTGAGTGAGTGAGTGAGTGAGTGAGTGAGAGAAAAAGAGAGATGAAGACGGACAAAAGGAAGGAGGCGTAGTATGTGCAAACCAGTTTCATTTCCCTAATCCATTTTGGCAAACCAAAAGACTGAAAAAGAAGTTTTGGGAATAGAGTATCCCTGAGTGGACGCTGATCGCCCCCTCGGTGGCAATCCTCCGACGCAGGCCTAAGCCTTCTTAATATGGCCTAATGGTGCTTGCAGAGCCACACTCATTTTTTTATATATTCGTCTTTTCTTGCTCCGTTCTCATGCACTCAGATGCCTGCTCAATTAGAAAGCATGGCATGGCGTAGAGGAGGGCAGAGAGAGCCGGCGAGTAGAACTTAACCCAATTACAGAACTTTCCTCATTGCATAATGGCAATCTCGTCAATTAGAAATGGCCTTTAGCCTAACTCTGTCACATATCATTTACATTCATGGCGGGAAAAAAACACTGGCTATCGCTCAGTGAGGGCCGGGGGGGGGTGAAGGATGGCGGGGGTTCTTACGTTAAGATGGCTGCGAATGATTTTAAATGCACATTTTGTGCCTCTCTACGCACCAGAATATTGACAATCAAGTGCAGGCACACACTTATCATCCACCTTATTGTCACGAGCCCGTCAGTGTTGGTGATGGATTTCAGGATTATTTTCCTTGATTCGTTTCGCGTCGGTCAGTTCGCCAATTAGAATCGTGCAGAATCGTTTGTTTGTTCGTTCAGTCGCGTTTCTGGTCGCGGTAAAACGAACCATGGAATCCTCCCTCGTTCTCATTCTCAAACGATCGTGGAAGTCGGTCACCAATCAACACAACATTACAACTTTAACCAAACGCAGCGCAATGGGGGCGGGGGTGTAGTTGATTATGGATGTTTAACATGTCAGCAAGATAATAGACTTGATTTAGCAATGATGGAGTTTAAAAGTAAATTATGTACAGTTGTGTTTATTCTGGGCATATTTGATTTTTTTGGGGTTAACAGTAACTTAACACTATCTGAAGATGGCCACCCCCACTCAAGAATCAATCAAGATCCACCAAGGTTGGGGTCCCGGGTTGCGTGCGTGAGAAAGAACCATGAAAGAACGAGACAGATTGACGAGACATTCAAATAATTTAGTAATCTGGCATGACGCAGAAAATAAAAAGACAGCATGCATTTACCATTTCACTGATATTTAACCGGATTACTGTACGCTCGCTCACAAAGCCTCTTCACTACTCGCAGTCAGTGAACGAACAGCGAGCCAGCGACTAGTGGGTCTGGGAGGAGCCGAGTGAGAACAAACGAGACGAGCGAGACGAACGAGAGAGAAGAATCAGGTCTGTTCGTTCTTGTTAAAGATTCTTTCATTCAAACTCATTCGGTCGCAAACGACCCGTAGTCAGTGTGAGGAAGTGACATCAGTAAGCATGTTGTTTTTTTTCCTGAGTAAAGTCAGGGCACCCTTGGCACTTGTTATGGCGAACATCAAGGTTTATCAACAAACTGAGCCTTATCTTTTTGATTCATGTTCAAACATTTTCTTCTTATGTTTTTATGTCTGATGCTGTCAGTACATAATGCAATGACACGCCTATTACACACACACACACACACACACACACACACACACACACACACACACACACACACACACACACACACACACACACACACACACACACACACACACACACTCACGCAAGCACACACACTCCCACACACACAGGTGACTCTGAAGCAAGAATCTCTGACCTACGGTCTCAATGGAACATAATGTAAACCCATTTATTCACCCCTAACACGAATACACCCCTCGTAATCAAGGAATAAACCTTTAGATGGACCATAGAAGAGGGATCCGACTTTCCGAGGACGATTAGATGCGCTAATCATCCGTGCCGAATGGGCAGACATACACAGTAACATGAGCTGAAACAAAGGTCTAGGCTGCTGTAGGTAAGTAGATTGCATAAAAGCTTGATTTTGAAAATAAACACTAAAAACTCCCTTTCTGCTCCCCTTCTTCCTGCCTACATTTCTCCACCATTGGATTTCATTCACATACCTGTGGTGAGGCGCGTGATTGAGATGAAGGATGGATTCCAAGAACTAATCAGGAATCAGGCTCAATGGTTAGAATTAAAAACTAAAAAGGAAACGGGATACAGAGGTAGGGACAGCCAATCAGGGCCAGTCTAAATATTTGGCCCGTTAAGCCCTTTGAGAAAAAAGAGTTGAGGTCATGAGTTGTCAGTTGAGGTCATGGGTAGGTAGGGAATTTATTTTATTTTTTCATTTTATTTTTTCCAGCGGCAGCGAATGATGAATGAATGTAGGTTGTTTTCATTTAAAAACGAGAAAATTCGCTCATCCTTGTACAGAATGAAGAGGTGCTTTTTTTTTTTTTTTTTTTAAAGCTCATAAAATAATTTAGGCCTAATGGTGATTAAGGGCTGTACAAATAAAATTGAATTGAATTGAAATTGAACCAGAACAGATCTGCTCACAGAGCATTTCACTCAGTTAACAGCTTATGGCTGGCTATGGCATCTGTAACAAATGACACTAGCTGTGTGTGCCAACAGAACTGGAAGTAGGCTGATATAAGGTCATGAGTTTGGACATGTATCCGGTCTACTAAAATGCAATGTTGGTTATTTTACTTCCTGTGAGCCATGCACGTCAGGGAACCGTCACTTGAGCGGAAATACTCAGAACATGCCGAGAAGAATCCAAACGAAAACTTTGTGCATAAAGTTGGTGTTTTTTCCCAAAGATTTGACAGCACGATATCTGAAACATGTATCGCAAATGGATATCCCCCCCTTGGAATTTACCTTATCTATTTCTGATCGGGTTTTGTTAGAAAAGGTGCAGATCAGATCGCTGGTTCTGATGGTTCTGTTTCCAAAATAAAAAGACTAACCTTGTCTTTACCAAGGACTTGACCTCACCAGAGACCTGACTTGACCAAGAGTCACACACACACACACACACACACACACACACACACACACACACACAGAGAGAGATAAAGACAGGCAAGTAGACACAGCAGCAATAAGGAAAGTCTGGCTCTTTGAGGTAAGAATAGCCACAGGCTACAGAATAAAAGCAGCACTGAGGTACTGGCATGGATGTTGCAAGGAGACAATCAGTCGATAAAAATAAACTTCTTGTTTATGCAACGACATGGTAACTTTTGTCTTCTCTACCATTGCCAGTGAAATTCAATCACGCAAAAATCATGTTCATGGACGAGTCGATGGATTAAATTTGTATTGACATTACACTTTTATGTTCCTTAATTTCATCGCGTTTACTTGCTAACTTACCATTGATTGACAACCCAAGCAGAACGTCCCAAAGCGATACAACATTAGCGTGTTTATGAGGCAGGTGAAACAGCGTGGTGAGTGGAGCTTGGAAGGTACAAAGTACACCTATAGAATGTACAGAATACAGGTGCAACCAATGTGTGGGCAGATAAAGCTTGTGGTTAGAATGAGGCACTAGTCATGTTGAAGTATCATATCAACATCCACTGTTTTCTGTTTCCCCAGAAGTGAGGGGATATGATGCCATCGACCAATGTAGCAAGGAAAAAAATTAGAAAAATACAGAATTTGTTGAACTTAAAAAGAGTTTGGTGAAGATAAGCACATAAAGAGACACCGGGTTGGAATCCACGCATTGGTAAATAAACCAGCAGACTCCTCGTAATGGCTTGACATTGGAATTACCATTCCAACGCACGCGCGTGTGTGTGTGTGTGTCAGATATATAGTGTGGACCACTGGACAGCTACATAGGTGGGCTTCTGACGTCCACCATGGCTAGAGACAGGGGCCAAGGGGGCTAAGCCTGGATAGAGACTAAGCGGGTAATATCGCTCTCACAGGCTCAATATTGATTGTGCTAAAGTCTTTCTTTAGCCCCTATTACAAGTTGTCCACGGGGCTCCCTTAGCATGACACTTGGCTGGACGATAGCCTACATGCAGCTCCCACCTCCTTCAGCGACCATCACGTTTATAATCCACTTATGCAATTCCATTTATTTTTTGGGGGTAGGGAAACATTCACCAAGTGCTTCGCAGACGTTTAGTTTTCTGAATCCAGCTGCTTTTCAGTATAGCATCAACAAGCTACATGTTTGTAGCTCAAACGCTGCAGAGCTTTTCTGCCACATTTCTGGTTGCCGGGGTCTGAAGTAAAACCGCTCAGGATCAGTCAAACCTAGTTTAAAGTCATCCGGTGCAAACTGCACGAACTGGCACAAACAATTAATGCGGTCGTTTATGGTTCATAGGGCGGTCTGTGATGGGTTCATAGGGCGGTCTGTGATGGGTTCATATGACGGTCTGCAGTCGGTTCATAGGGCGGTCTGTGATGGGTTCATTCAGCAGCCTTTGATCAGTTCATTGAGGGGTCTGAGTTTGGTTCATATGGCGGTATGTGGTGGGTTCATACGGCGGTCTGAGGTCAGTTCATATGGCGGCCTGTGATGGGTTCATTCAGCAGTCTGTGATCAGTTCATTGGGGGGTCCTTGATCGGTTCATACAGCCATATGAACCGATCACAGACTGCCGTCTGCCCTCATGATATCAAGGGAGAACCCAGCAATACAACAGCACGCAGGGACACGCACCTCCCCAACGCCGCATCCCAGCAACATACTGCTCCAATACAGGGACCAGTGTGTGTGGCAAACCAAGCACTGTATGACGGTGACATCACAAACAAATCCTGCGACTTGTCCCAGACACGCAAGTTAGTGTTTGGTATAAGGAAGCATGACTGAGGGGGAAGGGAGAGGAATTGATCCCAATTGACGACAAACACACACACAACTATAAATGGACAAACTCTTTTTATTATTTATTGCGAAGCAACAGTTTTTGGGGGTTTGTTTTTGTTACCAAATTGGTTTTCGGTGCAGTGCGAGCAGAAAGCAGAAAGCCTATTGTTTAATAAACAATTGAACTGAACTTGTCATGCCCAGTTTAATTGATCGCTGAGATACCATTGACTTCGAATAAAGTTGCTTCAATGTCAAAGAAGAAAAATAGCTTTGCCTTGTTGCTTAGCTTGCTCCATTTCTCTGGGTGGTAGCTTTCGTGTAGTGAAGGTTCATTTAATGTACAGCAACTCACCATCCAAACGTAGCTTAGCTCACTGCACTGTCCAAGTAGCTTGCCCAATATTAGCTTTGAGAGTGTGTTAAGTTCTTGCAAGGTTCTGCGTTTGTTGGGTATTTGGTCTCGTGCCCTGATGCCTTGTAGAATGCACATAAAAAAATGAAATCCGTCATTATGTCCAAATGTAAGCTACCAGCCAGATTCCAGCACTACAAAGTTCGAAGCGCAGTCATGAACTCTCAGACCACAGCGTTGGTACGTTGTCAGGCAGGGCCCGCTCCAACCAGCTCCCTGGAGCAGGTTGAACCAAAGATGGAGGGTTTCTCAGAGCCAAACAGACATGTGATTAACATGCAGCACACAGACATCTTAGGAGCGACCCGAGCAGCATGCCAATGGACCTTGGCTCCCTGATGAGCTCATTTGTTGAGGTATCCCATATTTTAATTAGAGCTCACTGCACTCTGAAGACTCAGAGCACAGAGTTCACTAGTGGGCTTCATTTACAGATTGAGACTTTACGTTGCGTGTGCACTGTGTGTGTCTGTGTGTGTGTGTGTGTGACTAAGTGTGGAAATAAGAACCTTAATTAAACAACACAAACTGAGCAATTCTTTGAGCATCAATTTAACAAAACCTTCCAACTTCCTGCCGAACCCATCTCTGGTTGGGGCCAGAGTTTAGCTGGAGTTTGAAACCAAGTTCAGGCTCTGCGATGCCTCTAAGAAAGAGCAGCTATTAGCTAATCACCATTAACCTAAGTCTAGCCTTGGATGGGCAGCAATTTAGATCTAAATATAGCCTATAAGTATATATATATTACTGCTATCAGTTAAACGCGTTATTAACAGCGTTAACGCAAACCAATTTAACAGCGTTAATTTTTTTATCGCGGGATTAACACTTTTTTTTTTTTCTTTTTTCTTTGGCTCAAAACAAAGAAGCAGTAGCCTGACTGCTATGTTCAAGGCAGTATGTTCGTATGTTCATCATTTAATTGCACTATAAGCTGAGTCCTAGTTTACCTAACAAAGAAGCAGTAGCCTGACTGCTATGTTCAAGGCAGTATGTTCGTATGTTCATCGTTTAATTGCACTATAGGCTGAGTCCTAGTTTACCTTTGCACTTTGTAATTTTTTTTTGTATCGTCCTGTTTTGATCAGTATATGCCAATGTTGTTATCAATAAAAAAAACATTTGCACAAGGCAAGCCGATGCACTTCTCCATGTTGACAAGAGCATTAAAATAAGAAAAATTAATGGCACAAATAAATCAAGGGATATATAGCATATAAAAAATATACACACATCTTATAAAATCGAAATTCTGTCAATTTTTTATTTGCACTCAACGTGCAAATAACGGCAAGCACACACGCACACACACAGGATAGCAAAACGACAATAGTTTAGCATATAACTAAACAGTCCCTCCTTCTTTGAGGAGGTATGAGCAGCTATCGATGCTCATATCGCTGCTCATTCCCTCTACATGTTGGCTCGCCGACATGTATCAGAGTGAACGCAGATAAGCAGTTGGCTAAACCAGACATGAAATGATCGCCTTGCTAATATTTCCAAAAAATCCATCAACTTTCACGATACATTAATCTTACTACTATATAATAGCAGGCCTGTCGGACAAGTTACTCCGGCACACTTCTTGAAGTGTGCATGTGCCAAGCAGCCAAAAGCTCCCACACACACAGCACGCACACACACGCACTCAGCGATCGATGCTTCGGATTTCGTGGATGCAACGGAATATATGATGCATCATTTTAGCAACATTTAAGATGATCGCGATGAGTTCTTCCCGTTCCACCTCCATTTTGTCTGTGGTCAAACCAAAACAAACTACAATGACAGCGGCCACAATTATCCCGCCTCTTGCAAACTTAGACCCTACGTCATAGGCCCCCCTTGCAAGCCCAACCCCCTCAACCCCCCGTTGATTCTTCTGATGTCTGAACGACATCGATGTCTGCACATAAAACATGAATCACCATCAAGTGTGAATCACCCTCAGGGTCGAATCTCCTGATATACAAATGCGGCAAAAATGCGGAGGCCATGTGTGAAAATGGCTTACAAGAAAATTATTATGCATGCTTCTTTGTTAGGTGAACCAAAATGTTATATGTTTGACCAATCAGTGGCATCGTCTTGAACTGACATCGACAAACTACCTTCCGCCTTACTTCCGTGTTTATTACGTTCAAGCATTCATGCAGCATGTGCGCGTCCAACGTTTCACACTGTCAGACTTTTCACAGCAGTTTCCTGGTATTCTACATGGAAGCGGGGGGGAATTATTTTGCACTGCATGCAACATTGTGGTGGAACATAAGCATAAATCTTCCATTGATAAGCATTTTGCCACCACGAAACATAACTACAGAACTGCAGGCAGGACGTCAGACGACGAGGCAGATCACTATGACACAGGCTGTTGCATCCAAGTCAATGGCCAGCGCGGAAAGAATCAAGAATCAACTATTCATAGGACCATTTCTCAGTGTTTTTGTCCTTTTAATTAATGTTTTTTTCAGTAATAACTTAATATTCAACAAATTACTCGCAGTAATAACTTAATATTTAACGTCAGGAAAATCGCAACATTCGCAACTTTTATCACAAGTTGCGATAATCTCTCTCCCTCTCTCCCCCTCTCTCTCTCACACCTACGTCGTCAGGAAAATGAACCACTCCACTCTGTACAACTCAATCAGTGCTATAGGTATGTGTGTGTATTGAATTGGCTGGCAATCATTATTTATTAAATAAAGTACAAATCTATAACAGCTCAAGAAAACCACAGCCACCTGTCTGGACCTGCATGGGCCGCTCCAAACTGGAAGATGGCCAAGCTTATTCCTCTTTTTTTACTACCAATCCCATGATAGCAATACAACAACGTCCACAACAATTTACAAGTTGAGAAGGGGGATGACAAATCTGCCAGCAAGTGGTCACAGGAAACGTATGGTAATGCGCTCAAAGATTGAACCCGTCATTTGATCGACGTAGTCCATAAGGAAGAGATCCACAACGCGTCCCTGCTCACCTCGCTGTAGAGATGCTTCCCGAGTTGACGAGGACACAAATGGAGCGGCTTTCAAAGGCCTTCTTTCCTCTCTCCCGTCTCTGCACCTGGTCTTCACAAGGAACTTTGGTTCTTCTTCATAACATACTTCCATTTCCTCATGTATCTCTTTTTTTTCCCACACGGTGGAACAGACACGATGCCGAGAGGAGCAGGGTTAGGGTTTGGTTCGGGGTGAATGCGTGATGAAGTGCAACAATGTGCCTTTCCGTCAGGCCCCCTTGATTTACAGTGCAAAGCTAAGCCGGTATCTGTGAAATAATTAATGCAGCCGAGATCGGGGAAAGGATCAGATGTCGTTTATCACATGGAATCAGAAATGCATTTACTAATCAAATGCTACAGGTGATCAGGAAGGGGGTCACCAGAATGTATTGATTTGAAACAAAGTAAATAAAGAAATGCTCCCGGTGTTGTTCATTAAGTCATGCCCGGGGAGAATAGACTAAACATCACTTCTGCTTTGTCCTTCCACGCAGACATGTTTGTGGTATCAGTATCTTTGTTAGCAGAAAACGTCTGTTTCTAGAGTGGACATTAAGCCTGCTTGCCCTTTCAGGCTTTGAATTTGAATAAAAAACAAGTCATCTTAAGAACACCAAAGTGCTGTTTAGATTTGATCATCTATGTGTGGCAAATTAATTCCTAAAAATAATTGCCGGAGGCCATCGGTAAAGGTTTGCTTTCATAATTAAGCTGCACTTCCTAAAATGATCTCTCCATTCAAGCTTGGGGCAAGCCAAGCCAAAGTGTCACCTGGTCCATTCATAAATGTTTTTTTCATTTTCTTTTCTGCGGGTTGGGTCCAGCCTTATCATGTCGGTCGCTAGCTAAATTGCTTCTCATATCAGATGAAAGATGTTGGAGGTGGTGCGGGTGAACTGAGGGATGGTGGACTGCTCGGAGAGGTCGATAATGGAAAAAGACTCCGCTGTCACCACTGGCAGCCCTGTTACTACACGGTTTTGCACCTGTTAATTACCCGGGATTTAAGTAGCACTGCCTGCCTGTATCTGCTGAAAATCTCTGCCAAATGCTCAGGAAACATCCTATTTCAACTTGTGAGCCGTTTGCTGTACTTGTGTCAAAGTGCCCTGGGAATAATAATCGAATCATTATATTATTATAAAATCTCTCTTCATTCTTCACACCCATGGAGTGGTATGCTAGCAGGTTGCCGAGACCAGCCCGGCCAGAAGTTGTTCGGATGCAGCGGCAACAGATGCTCCTGTGAAGCCAGCAATCAGTGCTGACAGCTGTGGTGATGTTATCAAACTGTTGTTAAGGTGTGTCTTGTCTGCGCAAAGCTTTGAATGGCTGAACCCGAGAGGGGTCCCCACTTTGTTTGCTACTGCGCAATACAACATCTACAACAAAACAGCAGAGGACAATTTCAGGGCTTAAGGGGTAAGGCCCTACGAAAAGCGAAGATTGACAGGGGTGAGGGATGAGAGAAAGTGAAAGGGAGGCGATAGAGAAACTACTATTGATGCATGAGTGTTTCTACATTTTTTATGAGGCTTCTCTGTCAGCTCACTTTGATCCCGCTCTTTTCATTCAAAGGCTGTGGGAAAAAACTGAAAATGATTGCACTTGCAAATTGGTATGCTCTAGATGGACCTGCATTGGGATATCAATGTTACTGGGGATGTGTAAGCTTATTCTACTTTCGTTATAACTTGTTTTTGTCATTATGCTAATGCTAAATGTAGCTCTCAGTGGACATTAAAAGGAGCATGTACTTGCTAAACCTCCTTTACTTTCCAATTACATTTTTACGGCATAGCTCTCTTTCTTTAATCTTATGTTCTGGCTGGTGTGCAACGGTATCAACAAACTCTGCCCTCAGTCAGCATTTCATCCTATTCATTCATTGTGTGTATTACAAAATATATATTTCCAAAAGTGCCTCCATTGCAGCTTCTGTGATTAAATGCAGCTTTTATGATATAGATGTTTTAGGTCATTCATTTTACGTTATCAATATAAATGTGATGTATTGCCAAGCCCTACATTACATTTTTCCACGTCTTCTTCCCTTCGTGCTTCCACCTGCAGCCCTGCAGATGAGCGTCAGGGCTGGGGTGTGTGTTGGTATTCACAGGCGCCCATCTATTTTCTTTTGGGTCCGTCTTACAAGGCCACGAGGCAATCAGCATTTCCCATTACGGAAGGAAGACCAACCACCAGACCCAAACTTTAATTTGAAGTCAAAGGCTGTCTCCTTCCTTGTTCTCTCCGTTCTCCCCGCTCCTATCTGCACTTTGCCTCTTCTCTCTTCTCCTTTCCTCTCCCCTTGCTTCTCCTTTCCTCTCCTCCTTTATTCTATTATCCTCTATTTTCCTCTCCTCTCTATTCTCCTTTCCCCTCTATTCTCTTCTCATTTCCTCCCCCTCTCTTCTCCTTTCCTCTCTCCTCTTCCTCTCCCCTCTCTTCTCCTTTCCTCTCCTCCACTCTTCACCGTTCCTCTCTCCCCTGTCATCTCCTTTCCTCCCTCTTCTCTTCTCCTTCCTCCTCTCTTCTCCTATCTGCTCCTCTCCTCTCTCATTTCTCTCTTCCCTTTCTTTTCCATTGCTCTCGTCCTCACTTCTCCTATCATCTCCTCTCCTCTCCTCTCCTGCTCTCTTCTCATCATCTCTTCTCCTATCATCTCCTCTCCTCTCCTGCTCTCTTCTCCTCTCTCATCATCTCTTCTCCTATCATCTCCTCTCCTCTCCTGCTCTCTTCTCCTCTCTCATCATCTCTTCTCCTATTATCCCAGGCCCGCCTCCTTTAGTCAAAAACAAATGATATTCATAGTTGATCATAATATTTAGGTTTCATCATTACTTCACTACACTGCACATGAGCGTTTTGTGGGAATATGTTTATTAAATATAATAAGCTCTGTTACAGGGGGCTTACATTGTTCATTACCCCCCATGGCAGTCCAATAAGCTGCATTTAGACAGAATATAAATAGACAATATTCCAGCGTTTGCACAATATCCCATGTTCTGCACCAGCAGTAAAGGCATCCTTACAGTGTTAAGACAAATTAACCAGTGGCTCAAGTTGTGTAATGTTGATGAGGTCCAAATTTTGTATTTGTTGTATCTTTATCAATGTCCCTTGGACCCTGTTGTAGCTAAGTGAATCTCTTTGTGTAGTCAGATGGCGGATAATAGTATAACAAGGGCACCATTCCAGACGATGTCCAATTCTACATCGCAGACTGTTGTACCTTTCATTGATAAACGACATAGATGCTCTCCTTGTCACTCCTCCCCCAGGTGATATCGACTCCTCCTGCCTTCGCAGCACCTGGGTGTTTTGATGATGTGTGTGTGGGTGTGGTCAAGGATGGATTACTGCATGGGCCTACCGGGCCCAGGCCCAGGGGCCCGATGGCCAAGGGGGCCCTGAAGCCCAAGCCTGAGCGCTACCATTTCAATATTGTCTCTACAAAATTATACCTGCATCTTAATGGGGCCCAGAAGCCATGTAACATTGGCTATATTACGTAATATGTCTCAATAGGGCCCCTCAATCGCCACGGGTTGTGTGATTCAACCCAAAGGGGCCCCTGAAAGGGCCCCTGAACCACAGGTTATGCGTGTTATTCATCCCTAATATCGGAAAAGGGCCGATATTTGGTATCTCAAAGGGGCCTCTCAATCAAAAAGCATGAGGATTGATACGTCGTATGTATTAATACGGGCCTCTGAACAACAGGTTATGTTGCCAATCGAACAACGGGGGGTATTAAATGTCCCGCCCTCCTCAACCGGCTTCATCAGTCTGCTGTCCATAGTAGCCGCCGTTTCTGATGATGAAGTGAGATCATACAGGCGAGATGGAGACCACCATGGGTTGTTATTCAGCCAAACAACACTTATGTTATAATAATACATTTTATTTTTGTCGCCGTTCAAGTCACCCATGTTCAACTTGCGTAGCGTAAAAAGAATAGAGTAACGACCACAAGGCATAAAATAACAGCGTCAAACATTATTAACACCAAACATCGATCCCTGGTCACTGCAGTGCACGGTGACCAGTAATAGTGGGTATGCCAGTTTGAACAGGTGGGCTTGGATGTTGTGATGGAATCTGACTTATGAGTGGTGGGAGGGAGTTCCATAGTCTGGGGGACGAGCAGCTGAAGGCTCGAGCACCCATGGTACTAAGGCCTGGTTTGGAGACGGTGAGTGCTCCAGCAGAGGTGGAGTGGAGGGTTATTCTCTTCTTCATATTATTATTATTATCATTGGTATAATATTACTATGATGAAGCTGGATGCGTCAATAGAGGGCGCTAGTTAGACTGCGGACAGACTGTGTGGACAGGAACCATACTAACGTTTAACTAAATGCAAGATACAATGTGTGGGTGGTGGGCTTTTCTCGTTGTCTGGCCCGGGGGCCCACTGACTCATAATCCGTTCCTGGGTGTGGTGATGGTGTGTGTGTGTGTGGGTATGGTAGTGGTGACGGTGTGTGTGTGTGTGTGTGTGTGTGTGTGTGTATGGTAGTGGTGTGTGTGGAAGTGGTATTGGGCACTGTGTGTGCGTGCGTGCGTCTGTAGTTGTGTGTGTGTGTCTTTGGGTTTGTTGGTGTGTTGGGTTTGGAGGTGGGTGGGTGTGCTTGTGTTGGTTTGGAGGAGAGGTGTTTTTTTGGTTGTTGCTGTAAAGGGAGTGAGTGATGGGCTTTCAGAGAGCGATCAATAGCCCAAGGCCTCGGGCCCAGATTGGCTTGTGTTCCACAGGGAATTTACACAAACACACACACATAGACACTTAGTCACACACACACACACACACACACACACACACACACACATTTCCGTGGGATGTGCAAGCGAAAACACACGCAAAACACATGCAAAACCCCCCCAGAAAATGTACATAAATGTCACATGACAGTACATTGGACACATTTCTAAAAATCGAAGGTGCAACCTGAAACTATCTCCCCCCCACACACACACACACACACACACACACCCTCCATTACTTACAAATCAACCCCAACCATCATTTTTCCAACACTTTCAACATCCCTCCACAGCCAAGTCGGCAGAACTTTCTTTAATTACTGAGCTACGGTGCGGTGCTGAACGCCTCTGCATCAATAGCCTACACAAGGCGAGCAGGATCAAAAAATACATAAATAGTAATTCCTTGACAGACAAGCGAGGGGGACGAGAAAGTTGTTGACACTGACATCGTAATATCACTCAAATACGAAATGAATTTGGAGTCGTCCTTTTTCAGGCCAATTGCACGGGAATGCGAAAGTGACTTCTGGGAAGAGTTGCTTGGCAACAGCAAGGGAAACTTGTACTTAAACATCACAGGAACCAGGGAACTAAAAGGGTTGGCTAACCCCAACCCTACTCCTCCTGCCATGTTCAGTGAATGTCCATTTACCTTTCCAAGCTGTTTGACCAAAACATTTTTGTTCTTTAGTGCAGAATCGCTTTCACGTCGCCAACACAAACACACCCGAGGTGTAAAATAGAAAAGTAAGTCAACAAGGAGCTTGTGCTATTTTCCATGATTAACCCAGAGCACACAGACGCCGCTCATGTGAGGACAAGTGGGCTGGAGAAGAGACAGGGAAAAGGGAAGGAGGAGGTGAGAACACGGCATTGATTTGGTGGCGCCCGGCCCATGAGCACGTCTCCCTTTTGAAACACGAGGTTGAGGGAGTTGACCGCCTTTTCAGTGGAGCGCACTAGGCTGGGTCCGGCCCCACGGAAAGGCCAAATGGATCGATAACTGGGGAGGACTGCCGCCATCCACCTCCTTTGACTCGTTTGTATAACACATCTTTAGGGCTCCGAGAGGGGATGCGATGCCACTCATTGGAGGGAGGCGTCGGACTGCATGCATGTAATAAAACACACTCACACACCCACACAAAATACACACACAGATCTGTTGTCACGCGCGACACATTTGGAAGAAGGTGGAGGAAAAAAAAAAAAAGTTACAAACCTGTGTTGCAGCTTGTTTGTTTTGTCGCTTCACTCTTCTCGTCACTCTGCTATTTTGTCTTGGATCTCGGCCAAAATATGTGGATGCGTGTGGCGGGGGATAGGGGGGGGGCGTGGGGAACGCAGCCATTGTCAGAAGTCATGTGTCACTTTTGTAACTTTTGTGCTTGTTCTCGTCTTGTATTCTTATATTCTTTGGCACCGTCTCTCCCACTCTCTCCCTCTCCACCTCTCTCTCTCTCTCCCTGCCTCTGTCACTCACTCTTCCTCCCCCTCTCTACCTCTTATCCTCTCTCTCCCTCTCGTGACTGGTCCAGCCCGCCTCCTACTCTTCCATCTCCGTCATCTAGGGCTGTTCTGTCGCTTCCTGTCCTCCGTCGAGCTCTCTGTTCTTACTGTGCGTATTCTCTCCCTGCACCCTCCCTCGCCATCTCCATACTGAACACCTCCCATCCCTCCTCGTTTGCCTCCTCTGCGCTCTGCTCACACACACAATCTGACACACACAGTGAGACACACACTCACACTCACACACACACACACACACACACTCGCATACACACACAATCTGACACACACAGTGAGACACACACACTCACACTCAGACACACACACTTAAACACAGAAGATGACTCTCCTACCTTATTTGCCTCTAGGGGGGGGGGGGGGGGGGGACGACGACGACACCTGAGGCCCCAGACCATCCAGAGAGATAGTGGCCCACTTGTTCACAGAGCCGTGTGCGTGTGCGTGTGCGTGTGTGTCCAGCCGGATCCCGGTAAACTGAACATGGTGCAGCTCCTGTTTGGCCCTGGAGGCACCAGCCAAGAAATGTAAATACTTACACAAACTTTCCATTCAATATTTAATGTATTTCAAACAACGGGCCGTTCCACTAATGCAGTGGGACTGCTGGGGCCTCTGCCTGTGCATCACGATGTGTGTGCGTGTGTGCTTATCACAGTCCATACTCGTTTGTCTTTGGAAACTATATCTGTGGTGTGTCTTTTACCGCTCGTTGATTGTTGCTATATTTTTCTGGATATATTCTGCGGTAAAATGGATGTCTCTGCCTGCCTGTGCGCTTCGTGCTGCCACACAGCATCTTGTGACCCCCCCTGCTCTCCATCTTGTTCTCTGTACATCCAAATCCACCCTTAATGTACATCGAGCGCCAAGTCAAGTTTGCGGTAGATGCTCAGGCTTTAGAAGGACAGTAAATTTAGTCCCTCCTAATAAGCGTGTCATGACGCAGGCCTGGAGTGAGCAGTAGGTGAAGACATATCAGTCAGTACTGAGCTTGACCACCTGACAACGACTTACAGCAATGTGCTTTGCGGCATGAATACCACACGGAGGTCAACAGAGCCATCCGGTTTATGCGATATCTCTGTTCAGGCCAGATCGCTCCGCCATGGAGCGCGGCGCTTAAAGATTCATGTAACATTGCTGGACAAGGACATAGATGCAAAATCTTTACAACAAGATTGAGCTCTTAGTGAGTTTTTGTGTTTACGTTTAGGGCATTCAGTTTTCAACATCCCTAGATCTCTAGAAAGCATGAGCTCATATTGGCTGGCTGATTTGATAAAGGGAGGGGAATGCTCAGACTTGAATACGATCCTACGATGCATCCATAAGGAAAGAACACCTTCGGAGAGTGTGCTGCATGTCCTCAAAAGGCCAAAACAGAAGAGTGGGCATGGCCTGGGTTTGGTCCAGGCCTGAGGAGTTAGAAGTAGCCGGACTAATGTTGCGTGTAGCAGAAACACCGTGGCAGTGTTGAATGTTAAACAAAAGAAGCACAGGCCTGTGTGTGGTCTTGAACAATACACGCAGGCAGCTGTACTGCCACAAGAGGCTGAAGGAAGGCAGACACTTCTAAGGGGACCACACATACACTTACTAAACTAACAGAGCCCTGAACGCTGCCAGCCGGTACAGTATACATGGCATCCAAGATAGACACTAACAGAGACACGGACCAGGTCATCAGAGTGTTTACATACCGATCATGGGAAAGTATTCCGAAACAGAACTCGAGCTGCTGGGCAGGATTAAATATTGTCATACGCAGAGTAGCAGCAAATAAAACATATTGGCTCGGTCAACAGTCTGTTCAAGGACGAGCACTGAGTGCTGATCCAGAGTGGGTGGCGCTGTCTATTAAAGAGCAGACTGTTTGCCAGGCACGCAGAACACAAAGAGCCAGGTAGAGTTGGCCATGTTTACATGGGGCCTTTTGATTAACCTCAGAGTTAACAACCCCTGCCAATCTTTTAAAAGGCACTCCTTTCTAAATTCCACAATTGCGTTCAAAACAATTTATACTTGGTTGTAAAAATAGCCATCGGCAATACTTTAATAATCAGCATGATAGCAACAAGTCATGAACAGAGTTCATGCCATTTGACGCGTAGTTAGAGATACTGTTTGGATCATTAATGATGATCTTCACGGACTGAAAACTTTACTAAATGTTTTAATTTGAGATATTGCAGCTTGGTTAACTCAAAAAAATAAGTATGATGATAATGTGATCAATGTTTGAAGTGGGATGAAAAAAAGGACTTTTAGAATGTAATTACTTAATGTTTTTCATGTGCAAGATGTTAATAATTTATCAGTTTAGGTATTTAACATACCTGTTAACACCATGTACAATGTCAAAATAATTAGTTATCCACTTATATAGAACAAATTTATTCTTATGTTTTAGTCATACTAATAACATGTGTCTCAGTGCACACTGTGTGTGCGTCTGTACATACACATGTGTTGGGGAGGGTAGCTTTGGCAGGCTCCAGTGCATCTGTCTCAGCTCCCACAAGCTATTTGTACCTGTAAGCACAAGACATCCACAACCTCCTCACCAGTTCTCCAGAGAAAGAGAGAGAGAGGGAGAGAGAGAGGGAGAGGGAGAGAAAGAGAAAGAGAAAGAGAAAGAGAGAGAGAGAGAGAGAGAGAGAGAGAGAGAGAGAGAGAGAAAGACAGAGCGAGAGAGATACCACACACGCACACCTACAAATGTGTTTGTGGGATGTCAAAAGTCCATGCATAAATCTTGCTCACATGTATGAACACACACACGCACACGCACACACACACACACACACACACACACAGCAGACTGCCATCCACATTTATGCGGGCGCACACAGAGCACAGAGCAGCCCTGAGTGGGACATTCTCCTCACTGGCCATAACCATGATGGATGGGGAGGGCAGCGCGGCCAGATTGCTTACCCAGACATGAAGGTAGAAAGGTGAATAAAAAGTCTCTCTGGTTCTCTCTCTGGTTATTCATAGCCTCAGTTTCCTTGTCTTTTTTCCACACACACACACACACACACACACACACACACACACACACACACACAGTAGTAATTCACTTCTCCTTCGGCCAGTCAATTACGAATGAATTAAGACCTAGCATCTAGAACTTCTTTGTAATTTGAACAAATCAATAGGTGTGTCAGAAAAAAAAACAAAAGAGTGTTTTGTCGCCATGGCAACTATGAAGCTGAGGCATTATTAGTAGTGACATTCATTGTGTTGACTTAAACCAGTTCCTGCGCTGGTTCTAAGTATCCAGTATGCCTCACCGAAAATATGATGAAGTCGAACTGCGGTCTATTAAAAAGGCTTGAAGAACCCAACTTTAGAATGAGAGAGAAAGAGAGGGAGAGACTTGTCTTGTCAAAAGCCTGAGATATTATTGAAGGAGAGGTAAAGAGGAGCAAAGGATAGATGGAGAGAGGCTACAGGGAAGAGAAAAAGGAGGAGAGGCCGAGAGGAACAGAGAGATGGACGGGGGCTACAGGGAAAGGGAGGATTATCGACCTAGCAGGTTGGCAAACCTGTAAATCCACATCTTGAAGACAAGATTTTCTCCTCAGTGTTCCCTTGAGCTACCTTTCCACCAGCCCTCCGTCCCTTGCCGGTCCTCTCATAGCTTCTATGGCGGCTTCAGCCGCAGACCATGGATGATGAAATCATTGAGGTCTCTGTTCGTATGATTAGTGAAGTGTGGCAATTTTGAATCAGTCGGTATATCTTTCTATTTATCTTCATACTGTTGCTCCGGCTGGCAGGGCCAGGAACCAGAGAAGAAGATAGCCCACGGAAAAAAGAGGGGAGAAAATGAGGTGAGCGAAGAGGTGAGGAGAGGGGAACAGAACAGGAAAGGAGAGTTGGACACCACAGAGGGGAGGAGAGGAGAGGGTAGAGGATGAGAGGAGAGGCGAGTAGGACGTAACAGAGGGGAGAAGAGGGTAGAGGAAGAGAGGAGAGGAGAGTAGGACGTAACAGAGGGTAGGAGAGGAAAGGGTAGAGGATGAGAGGAGAGGAGAGGAGGACGTAACAGAGGGTAGGAGACGAGAGGAGAGGGGTTCAGAGGGCGCCAGTAGCTCAGGAGGTAGAGTCATCCCCCCATCTCAGTGTCAAGGTGCCCCTGAGCAAGGCACCTAACCCTAACTGCTCTTGACGAGCTGGCTGTCGCCTTGCATGGTTGACTCCGCCGTCGGTGTGTGAATGTGTGCGTGAATGGTTGAATGTCAGGCAATATTGTAAAGCGCTTTGGATAAAAGCGCTTTTCATTTCAAATGCAGTTCATTTCCATTTATAGGAGAGTAGAGGAGGACCTAACAGAGTCGAGGAGAGGACAGGAGAGGAGAGGAGGACCTAACAGAGTCGAGGAGAGGAGGACAGGAGAGGAGAGGAGAGGAGAGGAGAGGAGGACCTAACAGAGTCGAGGAGAGGGGAAGAGAGGGGAGGAGGTGAGAGGAGAGGAGAGGGGAAGAGAGGGGAGGAGGTGAGAGGAGAGGAACGGTGAGAGGAGAGGAGAGGGGATGAGATGAGAGGAGAGGAGAAGGGAGGGGAGGAGGTGAGGAGAGGAGAGGAACGGAGAGGAGAGGAGGACCTAACAGAGTCGAGGAGAGGAGAGGGGAAGAGAGGGGAGGAGGTGAGAGGAGAGGAACGGAGAGGAGAGGAGAGGAGAAGGGAGGAGGATGTAACAGAGTCGAGGAAAGGGGAGGAGAGGAGAGGAGGAGAGGAGAGGACGTAACAGCGGGGAGGAGAAGATCGGAGAGGATGGAAGAGGGGAGGAGAGAATCTGAGAGGATAAGTAGAGGGATAAGATGGAAGAGGAGCTCGTTATTAGATGGGGAATAACTAATTTGCAAAAGATTAAAAAACATATTTGATATCTCTCTATATATATGTATGAATATTTTACAATGTATTATGCTATTAAAGAACAGCATGTGGTATTAAAATGATGCACACCCGATTTAATCAAAAATGAAAACATATATGGGGAATGCATTCATGACGCACGATTATCTGAAAAGAAAATTGTTTAATGATTCAGTCAGTTCTAGAAGAAAGAAAGGTTGACAAATCAATAGAGAAATATTGCGGTGGATGAAAAGTGTGCTTTATGTTCTACGTCAATAATGTCTGGAGATTTCAAGGCAATTATGTCCCGATCCTCCGCGAGTTCAGTAAAAAGAAACACCCTTGCATGCACGTACATCACACAAACATATAGGTGCACAGCATATACATTTAGGAAATCATGTATATTTACACACACAACGGAATTCTAAAGGAATGAGGTATGATCACAAAAAAGCATTGCACACACACACACACACACACACACACACACACACACACACACACACACACACACACACACACACACACACACACACACACACACACACACACACACACACACACACACACACACACCTCATGTCTCAAGGACCGCACTGATGTGTCAGCGTTCCCCGTGACCCTGGACGTTGCAGAACGGTTCCTGTGCTGATCAGAGCGTTTTCAAACGCGTCCACACATATTTCTCTCTCTCCCTCTCTGGAGTTAACGGGACACCATGGAATAAAAAATAAAAACCAAGATTACAAACTGGGCACAGAAGGCCTCGTCGAGATTCACCGAATCATAAAGAAATCCCCTCCTTCGTTCTTTGCTCTTCTTAAGTTGTGCACGTTAAAATGTACTGTCTTCAAGCTGGTTCTGAAGATCCCAAGAATAACACGAAAACCATCCGATGAATTTGGTTGCTGTCTGTCAATCTGTGAGAGATATTCAATTGTTTCAGTTCAGAGAAATGGCTAGAGCCAAAGAGCCGAATCACATGAAAGTCAGTCGATGTTGTCAGTCACTAGCTGTCGATAAAAAGAGTAGTTTGACAGCTTGGATATGCAACAGATTTAGATTCACATTTAACATGCAAAGTGACGTTGAAAATGTGAGGATGAAAGTTATTGTGCTCTCCCACCTGCATCTTTATTCCTAGTACCTTTGAAACCTTCCAACCAACGAGGCTCATGTAGTCATTAACAAGGTAACGCTTTGTTTGACAGTGAAAAGTCGGAACAGCATATCACAGAGTGGGAAGACGTGCTAGTCATCAGAAAATGTGAAAATTACAGGAATTAATAATAGCCCGACACATGTACACACATCTGGCTAAAAATACATCTTGGAGTGCATGGGGTGCTGGGGCTCCGGGGAATTGGAACCCTCGCTCTTGTTTATTACATTTCTCTTTATTTTCGTAAAAACCTATTTTACACTTCAGCAACACCAACCCAGATGATGTTGTGGACGTGGCGCTACTTTGTGCGAAGGAAGTGGCGAAGCAAAAATTCTATAACCACATGATGTCTGTGAAATGAGCAGCATTCCAGCATATTATACTGTTCCTGCCGTAATGTCTGGTTATCTGTGGCGCTTTATGGGCAGAGGGAGGCAAGACAGTTATTGCCATGTCTTATCTTACCTGGCCCTGCCCGCGCAGGTACCTGAATGCTACGTATCATTACAGAAGGGCTGCTTCCGATGTCCTTTCTCTGGGCTAAAAGTCACAGTGGCATTGTTCCAAATTATAACTAATGACACAACTTATACTGCAACACAATAATGTATTTATGTGGCCAAAATACGGTATACTACTGATTTAAATTGAGGTTTCATTACTATTCATAAGTCATTTAGGAGAAGCTTCTATCCAATGCCACCTACGATCAATAGCGACAGTTCATAAAGGAGCAGGCTAGAGAGACAGACACTGGGGATCGGGGCAGATTATATTTTGGGTATAGTGTTATGGATATTATAGTAGGCGGGCTGCTTAGAGGGTACCTCGAGACAGGATCCACTGTTACCATGGTGCCATCAAAACACCGTGGCGACCCCTGCGTCTGAGTGAGCGATGTTGGCAATCCTCTAACAGCAAAAGCCTTAGAGGGCTGCCTTATCTGGCCTGTAATGGGATTCTCCCTCCCTCCCCCTCCCTCTCTCCCCCTCTCTCTCTCCCTCCCTCCCTCTCTCTCCCTCTCTCCCTCCCTCCCTCCCTCTCCCTCCCTCCCTCTCTCCCTCCCTCCCTCTCCCTCCCTCTCTCTCCCTCCCTCTCTCTCCCTCCCTCTCCCTCTCCCTCCCTCTCCCTCTCCCTCCCTCTCTGCGGGGGGCCCCGGGACCCCGATGTGTCTGTAATTAACATGCACCTGAGGAGATCCACTGGCTGCTGAGCCAGAAGAGCACGTTGGCCCCGGGGCCCGAGACTCAACACCGGGGACCAGAGATGAGACCGAAGGCGTCGAGACACAGTGAGACGGACCGGCAGAGGAAGAAAGGGGAATGACAGGAAGAGATGGAGTGATGGAGAAATTAACAATTCTGTTTTCAGAGGGTTGAAAGGGAAATTCATGTTCAGTGTTTTCAAGTAAGCGCAATTAGAAACGTGCTCGCACCAGGCTAGCACCAGGCTAGCACCAGGCTCGCACCAGGCTCGCACCAGGCTCGCACCAGGCTCGCACCAGGCTAGCACCATGCTTTTATATAGCTACAACAAATGAGTTTGCTGATTTGGCTCAGAAGTGGAAGGACATTTATTATCTGATCCTAGAACTGTCAACTGCACAGCGAGACTTTAACTAGGGATCGCGTTACGACATATATGAGAGAGGACAGACAGACAGAGACACAGAGACACAGAGAGAGAGAGAGAGAGAGAGAGAGAGCGGCTGATATTGAGGTGGTACGATGATAAACGCTGGCGCACTACTAACATGCTGTTCGGTCGACTGTTCTCTTCCCTCTACGCTTCCTCTTCACGTTTCCCCAACAATTTATCATGGCGAACAATCATCCATCAAGCTCCCTTCCTTCCCTCTCTCATTTTAAAGTACTTTCTATCCAGCTCTGCGTTTTATTCACCTCTCTATCCAAATTATTCCTCCTCCTGTTTCTTTTCACCTTCATCATCATAGTTATCATCATCACCATAAAAGTAGCTTCCTTCATTTTCTAGAGCTATAAAAGATAGATAATGAAGACATTTTGTCTTGATTGAAAGACATTTAGGCTTCACAAGGGGATACAAAAAAAATGCATGATACACAACTCAGATATTGTGTCTTTGTAGGCACATTTCCCCCACTGCACTGGAGGAATCTAACAATTTTGGCTGGGTTTTAGTGATTTAATAATTAAAAAGTGCATTTTTCATTTTTCAAAGAATACTCCGGGTGATTGAACGTTTGATTGTTCTAATCGTTGCGTGAATCGCCGTGTGGCCGGTGCCCCAAAGACCCCTTTCCCCACTATTGTCGCATATGTCAGAATATCACAGCAGCATGCTCATTACAAATATATTTTGGACCATGGCTCTAACGGCAAACCAAACAAATATGGAGACATCACAAGAGAAAATAATACTTCCCAAGATGAAGATTTAAAATGTCAGAATAAATGCTTGGGAATCTTGAGGCAAATGAGAAAAGGCACGGTTGTCTTAGAAACCTGCAAATTTGCATTAAAAGTCTCATTAGTTATTACATTTGTTAAATTAAAAAAATAAACATCATTGAAATAGAGCACTTCCCTCTTTAGGGCAAAAACTACCGCTGCAATTTTTCTTATATTGCTATCGCTATTGTCGTTTCTCTCAGAGCACTGGAGGGGATAATGAAGTCATACCAAAACAAAGGACGGTTACCTGTAGTGTCACTCTTTTTTCGTTCGGGAAATTATTTCTCCAGGTTTGGCTAGGTGTCGGGATTGGTGGGTGGGGTTTTGGTGGGTGGGGGTTAGTCAGGTCTGCCGGGTGGGGGTTAGTCAGGTCTGCCGGGTGGGGGTTAGTCAGGTCTGCCGGGTGGGGGTTAGTCAGGTTTGATGGGTGTGAGTTAGTTAGGTTTGGTGGGGAGGGGGGGGGGGGGGGGGGGGGTGGTCCATGCCTGGGAGCACTGCATGGGGTGGGAGCAGGAGGATTTGATGTACGGTCGACTCTTTACTTACTTGGAGGCTCAATGCTGATTTAACATTGACTCAAGGTTGAAGTACACTTCACATTAAGGACCAGCTCTCTGAAAACTTTAGGGATTTTCTCTGATATAGGTAACAATTAAAAATCGTGAAAAAAGTTCACATGCCTCCACAAGTGGACCAGTAGACAGCAGAAATGATGGAGGGCTTTAGGGTGTTGCTCCACCTTCTATGGATCATCTGCATTCGGTTTGCTGCATAGGAGCAGAACTTGAACAGGAGCACCAGTCTATAACCAATAAAAAGAAAAAGAAATGATCCTCTTGGTTATGAAATAGAATTTTCTTCTAGGACCACACATAATATGAACCTGATGTGAAGATCCTAAGAGAACAAAGAAGCTCTTTCTAAAGTGAAGGACAACACCTTCCTTCCCATTGACTTGTGTGACATGACATGAAGGCCATGCCACTAGTTACTGGCGAAGACAATATATCCATTCATTTACTTATCCTTCCCTTCTGTTATTGTGGTGCGTGCCATACTACAATACAACTTCCCTTTAAGCTCATAACCTTACACAAACCCTGTGCAGGTAAATTGCAACAAGTAGACACACACAAACAGATTTGATTTTGGTTTATTACTTTGATACTTATCATGGTCCTTCTTCACTCATGCCAGGTTGCAACCAGAGTGCTTGCTTAAGGCTGCTTTAAATAGAGGTCACGGCAGGTGGCTCAGATGTGCTGATGGTGGGAGATACCATCTGATATTAACTCATGGGGGACATATGTATGTATATGAGCGTGTGTGTACGTTTATGCGTTTATGTAGGATATATATGTTGGACTTGGTAGATGCTGTGAGAGTAATTATGTTGTGTATTGAAGGAAGGTTATCCAAAGTGTAATTTGGGTTAAACATGTGTTAATTGAATAACTGGTTAATGGTTTGGATAAGGGGAGGGGCTAGGCCTTTACAAGCCCGCCAACCACCGTTTACGGGGGGGGCAGTCAGTGTGTGTGACTGTAGGGCATTGATCACGGAGAAACTTTTTGAATTATACTTTTGATATTTTTTTTACTTTCTTTTGGACGTCCAGATTTTGTATCTTGTCACTCTTTTTTGGAAATAAAAGCACCTCAATTCTTTATGCAACCTAAGCCATCTCGTAATCCTTTCTATTTTTAAGTCAATGAACCCGACTCTTTGTAAAAAAAACTAGCATGGCAGCGTGTGGCTTTGCCGCCACCATGAGCCACCTAGGGGCCATCAGAGGAACCACATGCCGGTATCGTTCGCATCAGCCCCTCAGCAGACTGTCGAAAGCTCCCGCTTGCCTCAAACACGGAAAGACAGAACGACCGAAAACACAAACAACATCACGATGACCATCAGCGATTGCTTAAGATAAGACGCATAAGCAAAAGAGACAAGGAGGACGACTGCATAGGAGCGGGGTGAATAAGTAAATCCACAGCGATCAGGAGGCAGGGACACTTGTGAGGGAGGTGGTGGTGGTAGGCTGGGGGTAGGGTGGCTACGTGTGGACCATGCTAATGGCGGGGCATTCATCACCATTAGGGCAGTGATGCACGATCGCACCAGTGTCTCTCCCAATGGAGAAGAGGCTCACCTCGACGGCCTTCAGCACCCAACAGTGGGAAGAGAGGTACAGGGAGGGGGGGTTAGAGACACTTTCTATTCTAGGGCCGATATCCCACTGATACTTAGGTAATCAATCGCACACGCCGGGAATGAGCGGATGTGTTTGCAAGTGATAACCTTAGGAACAGCGGGCTTGATGAGGAAAGGCACCGAAAAAATGGGCAAAGTGAGACTAGGGAGAGCAGTCAGTAATTATTATGCTATTAGAGCGCGCGCGCACACACACACACACACACACACACACACACACACACACACACACACACACACACACACACACACACACACACACACACACACACACACACACACACACACACACACACACACACACACACACACACACACACACACTACTTTAAAGTCTGCATGCAAAAAGGGTGAAGCAAGAGTGCCCAAGGTAATGTGTAATTATTGATGCGTGGAATGTAGATAAGACCCATTGGCCAATTTACCCACTCTCAACTGGTATGGAGCTATCCATTTATATGCAGTATGTGTGTGTGTCTGTAAGGGTGTGCATGACTGTGTGTATGTGTGCGTGTGTGTGCTTGTTTGTCTGTAGGTGTATGCAATCATGAAGGCATGTTTGTGTGCACGTGTGAATGCTTGTGTGTGGGTTTCTGAGAGTATGTGTTTGTGTATTCGTGAATGCTTTCATGTATGAGAGTGTGTGTGTGTGTGTGTGTGTGTGTGTGTGTGTGTGTGTGTGTGTGTGTGTGTGTGTGTGTGTGTGTGTGTGTGTGTGTGTGTGTGTGTGTGTGTGTGTGTGTGTGTGTGTGTGTGTGTGTGTGTGTGTGTGCGTATGAGATAAGTTAACACCTCAAATTGAAAGAGTTTAGGGTTCAGTCTCGCTCAAGGTGTCTCTGTTCTCTGCAAGGCAAGAGACCTCCTGCAGCCATAACTATTAAACACAGAGACACTGAGAAACAACACAAACAACCTGATCCTGCCACGAGCTGCCAGCCCCCTGGGCACCGGGTAGTTGAATGGTAAGACTAACTCAGGTAAAGGAGGAAATGAGAAACTGTAAAAGTGGTGCTAAAATGTGCACCTGTGTTAACATATTGCTGGAATAAAACTATGAATGTACACCTCGCAGCGATGGCAACTAAAGACAATGGTTGTGCGGTATTAAATCTGTTGGCATGGCCAAAAGGTGTCATGTAATGTACAATGAGTAGTTAAGGACCTCACTGGCCATAGAAGGATGTAGGCCGACGCGACCCCCTGTGATGTCCTAACCCTCACGCTCCTTCATAGGTCAACACACAGCGGGAGAATATGTTATCCCAGGTGAAAAAAAATTATACTTCAACTACACTTTTGAATGGAATGTACCAAGCACACTTTTAGTATGAAACTGTATTTTGTACAAATTTTGTGGCATTCAAGTATGCCAAAATGCACTAAGGTATACATTAAGTACCAAGTGTAAATAGTATGCAAAAATGGCACAACTTTTGACAACCTCCAAGTGTACTGAAGTACACCAGTGAAATGTATGATTTCTAGCAATCAAAAGGACTTGAAGTACAATTGCATTATATCACCAGTGCGTCTGAAATATACTTAAAAGCATTACAGTTCAATTGATAGTATTATAGAAGTCTATTTTGAACACACTTATATCATGCCCTTGTCATAATTCGAATTCAATTCAAATACAATTTCTGACGATATTTTGTACTTTTAAAGTACAAAATATTATGTTAATAAAAATGTATTTAATATGTATTTATAGTAAATCGTTGCATTAAAGGCATGTACTTTAAGAAAAAAATACTTGAAATATGACGAGGTATGATAATAGTGTCTTCAAAATACACGTAATATTTTTTCACCTGGGATAACGTGATTTGCTCACAGAGGCTACCAAAACACAACACAGGGGTTGGACAATCTTCCATTTATCCTCAATTTATAACCAAATTTAGCCGTGATGAATGCTTGTGACAGCCCCCACATTCAGAGGATACTCACTTGCACTCAATTGCTATATACGCTAACTCTGCGTGGGGGTAATATAAGAATGCACAGCCACATAGGTAGCACACGAGACAGAGGGAAGGCCAGCAGTTATTTTCAGTCCAAGTCCCTAAAATTGTCCATGCAGTCCGTCCAGAGTATGGCTTTGTGTTCATACTCATTTACATTCCTTCCCCTCCATCACATTTCATATACCTACCATATATCTCCCTGACTGTCACAAATCATGAATTTAATTTGGTGAAATAGGGTGGCCTCAAAGAAGGATTTGAGGAGCCCACGAAGGAGTTCAAAATAAGAAATTAAATGTGAATTGTAGATTTTCAAATATTGTAGTCCATCTTCTCAACTTTTTTTAGGGTAATATGGCTCAGTGGCATGATATTTGGATTGTTTCTGCGCATAATTACACCTGTCACATCTTGAAAACAGAAAGACGTGTCCTTAAGAATAAGTTTCACAGGTAAATGGAAGTTGAAGCAATTCAAGTTGCAATATAAAATTCATATTCAATGTTATGTTCAGTTCACAAAACATGAAACATCCCGAGGTTGGCTGGAGATGATTGATTGACACTTATTTCAACAGTGGACTTCTAAGTAAACAAATACTTATCAAGTCATATTTCAAAATCACTTTGAAGCAACTCGAAAAACAAAGGCTTTACTACGTCTCTTTCAGACAATTATCTTCAGGTAAACAGGAAAGGTTGCCATGAGGGAGTGGTACACGTCTATCAAGCCGATCATTTTCTAATGCCTTGACCTCATGTGTTTAGGTCACCAGAAGAGAGCCATGATATAAGAAATTTTTTGAGCTTCGCCCTCCCTGATGCGAGTTAAAACATTATCCATGCAAAACCTTTTCAACATTGCAAGTTGGTACCAAATAATGTCAGTTAATAAACAGTACGTGGTATATAGGTTCCAGATCTTTGAGTTCCAATATGTCTATACACTGTGTGTGTGTGTGTGTGTGTGTGTGTGTGTGTGTGTGTGTGTGCGCACATATATATATAGGAGGATGTAAGTCAAACTTGTTAACATCCTGTGCAAAAAGGAGTGATTAGTGAAGTGAATGCTGACATAAGTTTAGCCAAATAACAAAGAATATAAATAAGTAATGGCAATCATGAAGTTTAATGAGGTCAATATGAGAAATATCCCTAAACACAGTAACAAAGAATGTAACGTAGAAGTGCATTAATGATCTGAGAGTCTACGGCTAGTTGACAATGCTAGCAGTCAGTCAGCCACTGTTAGTCAGTCAGCCGCTGCTAGCAGACTGTTTTACTGCTTGTCGACAGCCAAATTAACCCTGCTATAATCAGCCCCCCTCTTTTCTCCAAGCCCTACCATTCTCTTTGTTCTCTTCCCATTGAGCAGCGTTTTCAATCGGCACTGCGGTACTTCACGTCCTACATGTGATTATGAGAAAGGAGATACTTGATAAATATTGTTCAGTCAAGAAAATAATCTGGCTGGTTATTATTTCAAATAAGCCTCGCTTTGTGCAGTCTACTGATATTAATTTGTCTTTGCTAAATGAACACACTGGGAGCATAGGTAGCGTCCTTTAGGAGACAGCACGGTCTTTAAGGACTTGTAAGACCTGAGCCCTTTAGAGGTACACCTGATGTCCTGGGGATCAACTGTCCTAAAGGACATGTCAGACCGTTTAGGGACTGATTGATTGATTGATTTTATTTGAACATTTTGATATAAAATATGAACAGCGCTCAGTGTCATACATTAAAATACATAAATAGTCACGGATGACACAATAAAATCCAAAAGCTTATTTCCATTATGGCCCCTGACCACTGTCTTAGAGAACCTTTCAGACCCTTTAGTGATCCACCAGAGGATATTGGGACCACTGTCTAAGAGGTCATTTCAGACCTTCTGTGGTCCACCTGAGGTCATTGGGATCCACTGTCTTAGAGGTTCTGTCCGACATGAACGATTTGATAATAGTCACGTCTGGATCATGCTACATCAACAGCCGTCCCACCCTCAGTATATTTATTGCTGATTCTACATCATGTGTGCAAACAAAGACCATTCTAAATACACTTTTGCATCAGCAGGCACAAACAACAGTCAAAATAGCATACACCACAAACCTGTCCACACAACCGCAAGTGTGCAAAGTACACTTAGGATACTGGAAGGGCGGCACAGCGGCCATGCTGGTATATCATTACTGTCCAATGAGGTATGCTTAGCTTTTGAAAGATGCAATTGGTGGGAGTTTCCCACCCAGACTCGGCAGTGCCGAGTCTGGGTGCAGAAGACTGACAGACAAGCGATCTGGACCGGGCCTACTCTGAGTGGTGTGGAAGACACCATCCAGATCCCCACAATATTTAAATCGATATGTGCAAATGTACACCGGGTAGTAATCACATCTTTATTTCAGCTACATTTCAGAAAATAATCTTTGAATGTTATCAACTTGATAGAATCGAACAGCATTCCCAATGCTCCACATGCTCTCGAAAAATGGCTACACGTACTAAACTCAAAACATGAAGTGTACTTATTTCCAAAATCCATGTGTGGATCATATCTCTGGAGATCACTGGAACAAACGAGAGAAACCTTGATTGGACATATTCAATTACATTTTGGGGAAGATACCTGTGGAAAGCTGAACGGAGTAATGAAAAAAGAGACGGTAATTAAGTTGGATGGGCTCTGGGTGTTGCTAATGCAGGAATAATTCCACTGAACATAATGGGGTGGCTGAGGTGGAAGGAGGCTGAAAAGGTCATAAATGACAGCCTTGTAGGACCATGTTTTAATTAAAACATATAACAAATGAATGAATGTAGAAGCATGTGGCCAAAGAAATGCCCTTCGGGTTGCTAGAGTGGCTGCATTAGTTGGGAGCTAGTACCACCGGCATTGATCGCAAAGCAAATATTGCGATCAACGTTTCCATCTTTTGAGGTTATGGTGAGGTTTGAGGGATAAGGGTGGTTAATCTTCAGGGGAGCAACATAGAACACTAGGGTATGTGTAAAAGGTTCAAAGGAAATTGCTCAGCTATTGTAACAGTGTCTTACTAAAGGCAATAGTATAGAGACAAAGTATTTGTTGGTGTGGACCTTTGGATGAATACATTTACTTAAATCAAAGTATAGAAAACCTTACGTGGATCCAGCCCGCATCGTGCATATGCCACACTTGCTTACAACTAAGTCTTGAAAAAAACAGACCTGCATAGAGCTCGTAAGTCACCCCCCCCTCTGCTAGACCCCCATCTGACATCTATGCTAGGAACATTGTATTTCCACTTGCAACGTAAAGTAATTTATTATTTTCTCGTCCCAGTCATTAATTGCCTTGGATTACACATGTTTTGTGCGGGTCTAACTAATAATATTTCATGGCAAGAGTTTGACAGTTTGTTGTATGATTCTTCGGCTAATGGCTGTGGAAAAGACGTGACGAGAAAGACTACATGTCGCCTATGTGATGTCACCTAATAACACTTTACCTCAACTTCTCAACTCACAGTGCCGATGCTGCTTCTTCTGCCACGATCTATGGAGCCATCGATGGCTATTATCAGATCAAGATGCCCGTGTGTTTTGTATCTGAATGCCACCATTCCATGAAGATGGTGGCTGTTCCGTCTTTAGACACAGCCATGTTACGAGTGGGATCCGTGAGCGAGTGTTGACGTACATCATACATTGAGAGCAGCGAAGAGTTGTTGTCCACAAAACTCACAAAACCTCACTAACAAACTTTGCCCGCTAAATTATAGCATTCTTTGCACGAAAAACTATATTAGTAATTCAGAGGCAACATATGTTGACATTAATTGCTTGGATCTTTGTGCCTTTCCACTTCGCTTACCCTTTACTCTTTCTTATCCTTTTACACCAATAGCAAGACAAATATCAATATTCATAGGAAGTAATCTAATACATGCCCCTGCATCGCTGTCAATTCAACCTAGAGGAGAAAATCATGCAAAATACGTAGGCTATAGAAGCTATAAATGGCAACCGTGTGAAGGCTGCAGAACAAACGCCTAATATAAAGAAAATCAAATCCTATCCGAATGTCCAACGTGTTTCTAAAAGTTGCAAAGACACACAAAGACACTTTTGATTTGACCTGTGTTTTACATTGAAAATATTAGGGGTGTAACGATTCATGCGATGCATCGATGAATCGATTGTCAGTCCTACCGATTCAACTAAAATCGATCTGCTAAAATAAATAAATAGAATGAATCGCTTTGGCTTCACCAATAATCGATATAAATGCTTTAATCGTATGAATCGATTATGATTAATGCTTTAAGACTTAGTTTACACGTTTATTTTGTGAAGTGCAGCTCGGTAATCCGTAACTCTGTCATCAGCTAGTCAGCTTGCAAGGAAGTCACACAAGAGTTGTTTTTTCTCCCTCACCCTCTACTGGTGCATTTCAAACATGGCAGAGAGCGGCAGCGAGATTGTTAATGCACCAGCAAACTTGAAATCCAAAGTGTGGAAGCATTTTGGCTTCGCAAAGAATAATGGTAAAATTGACAAGGGGTGTCACATTATTGCATGTTTATTTCACGGATATAGAATTTCGGTTCAAAGTTACTGAATCGAATCTTGGTTTACAGAATCGAATCATTCCAAAAAAAATAAGAATTGTCCTTGAATCGAATCGCCAACTAATGAATCTAATCGTATCGTCTGAAGCCAAAGATTCACACCCCTAGAAAATATGCATCATAACAAATCAATGAGACTATGAAAATCAACCATTTCTGTGGGATTGATAGGATAGTGTCAAAGGATTACATGCAGGGCTCACAAATGCGACCGAAATGGTTGCACATAGGACCAATTATCAACAAGTGGATATGTGATCTCTTTCCGCAGTCTTTGAGCTAATCAAGAGCATGCGAATAAATGCACTATTCTGGATGAAGGATCCAGAAAAAAAATCGGTATAGGACTATATTACCCAATTAGCAGCCTATTATCGTAATATTATTATTAGAAGCTAGCTTGTTCAGTCTATTTGTTGTGTGGAGGATAGTGTGGAGGATACCCTTACGATAATGTCAAACCTTTTTTAAAGGTTTGTGTATAGAATACTTTGCATAATCACCACAGAGAGAAAACACAGTGCAGCAAATTCGTCTACGACCGATTTTGGTCATTCACCTATGTACATAGGCCGTACTCACGTATAGGCCGAATGGCTGTTATTAGTCTGAAAATATTGTTCCGTAATTACGGTACAACATTTCCATTATGTGTGCGAAATATCGACAGTATGGGGAGGGGAATCGGCAGAGACCTCACAATTTGATATTACACACAATGTTGTGTACTAATATGGTATGTTTCGCAATTCTACAAAACATTTTGTAGATGCAATTTTCTTCTCATTGTGTGTTTGTGTGTAACATTCAGTTTATCATTGGGCTTCGGCTTCTACACGTCCACCATTGTTTTAAATTAATGTGGCTGACAGAACAGAGTAGAGTTGATGAAAAATGAATGAATGATGATTATTTTTGTCATCATGATGAATTATTGAGGAAACAAAGAACTGCGATTCTAACATGAATCGCTTTAGTCCCCCCCCATCCCGGCATGTGCCCCCGTTATCCACTAGTATCTTCACCTTGTCTGTGTGCCATGCATCGGAGCGTTCGTCTGTGCAAGTGAACAGCCAGGCCCATCGCTCTAGAGTGCCACGTGGAGTCAATAGGAAGAAGACGTTCCTGACCTTTCTGACCACATGACAAAGAGTGGAACCAGGATCTCGACTAAAGCAGACACTCGGCACTGAGGCCGCGTCGACAGACCGTTGCATCTTTGTCCCTTTACACCTTGCTTACCCTTTCGTCTTTCTTACCCTGTCAAACCAATAGCAAGACAAATATCAATATTCATCGGGAAAAAAATCAAATGCACATGCATACTCCTGCAACGCTGTCAATGCAACCAAGGGGAGAAGTCAAGATCATATCTAAAATACGTTAATGTGTTCAATAGCATAGGCTATAGAAGCTATAAAGCCGGTTTACCTCTGGTTGATACTGCCTCAGTGTGTTCACTTTTATAAGGGTCAACATTTCAACAACAGTTGAATGTCCGCGAGTAAATCATACAAACAGTCACATGTGGACTTCAGCTCTGAATGCTCCCAGCCCACGCTGACTCATCGACACACTGTGTGGAAGCTGACATTTAAGGTGCGCCTTTGCAGCAGGCTTTACTCTGCATCTCAAGTGGCCAGCATAAAGGATAAAGAGCTAATGGATAAAAGCTTGGGCGTCGGGAGTGATAGACCCATTCAAGTGCCAGCTTGCATATCGACACATTGATTCACAACCACGCGCTCCTGAGGTGGGAGGCAGCGTGATGGGGGAGTGGGGGGAGGGTTACAATGCGGTCCCCGGGTTCACCCTGGGGTGTTGCCGGGCACTCCGGGGCTGCTGCTAAGTAGGGGCCACAAAGGCTCTCGTGTTAACCAAGGAGCTTGATAAGTGGCTTAGTTAATGAGGGCCGTCTGTAGTCAACTCCGAGATCAATCAAATGACTAGGCCTGCTCTTTCTGAGGAAACACGTGAAGCAAAACCGCACAGATGTCTGGGTCAGATGACTGCAGCCTGCATGCACGAGTTCATATGGGATACATTTGTCAACCTTTTCTGCATGACCCTCATATCCCCTGTGCACATGTTGTGTGCTCTCACACACACACACACACACACATGAACTCTCGCACAAAAACACACTCGACATGTATATCACTCTATGTACAAAACATGGATGTCCACCTGGGTTTACATGTACCAGTAACAGCCAGAGATCGACCCTGACACCTGCCACCTTTTGTGTCGGCCACTTCAGCCCACGCCGCTCTCCGGAGCTGTGGTAAGAGTTGCCGGCAGAGTGCATCCGTGTCTCAAACTCAAGGGGGCGGGTGACCGTCAACAGGCTTCCACATGGCCCTCTCATGGCCTCTACCTGGGAGCGGCAGTGGGCGACAGAGTCCTCAGCTTTCCTTAACGCTGGATCAGTACCCCTTGTGAATCACCATGGGTAGAATCAAATACTAAGAGTACCAATGTATTTGCTAACATTGGAGATGGATTCGACTGCAAGTCAAACGTATGCAGATGACACATTACCCATACATTAATACCGCTCTCTGGATCCCAAAGGCGGAGCTATAATCGGTTAGTCAACCCCACGGACAAATTAAGTAATTGAACAACTCAATTGATAACTATGATAAATAACAAACTAATACCTAATTTCTGTTTAAAACGACCTCCAATTACACCATATGCTGTAGCGTACACTACCGATCGACAAGAGGCAGTATAGCTTATAACACATCCTTATTACATCCAATGACCTGATCAAATGATTAGTTAGGTACTTATAGTATATAGCTCAAACATGAATGTCATGTTAGTAGTAAAGGAATAGCTTGAACCCAGCTAGCCTCTTTGCCTGTACACCCTTCCCCCCCCCCCCCCCCCCAAAAAAAACAACAACAACAACAACAACAACAACATTCAATCACCAATGCTGCACAATAGAGCTCCGTCAACCAAATGTGCACAATTTGTCAAAAAATATTTTTTTCTAAATGCAATCTAAAACAGCAATCTTAAACCCATTAACTTTCAAAATTAGACGGAAAGCTTTGGCAAAGCTTTGGTTTGTTAGAAAAAAATACGCTGCAAAAGTGATTTGAATTGAAGGGAAAGATAAAGAGAGAGTAGAGTTGGTGATAAGGTCCTCATTTGAATTAGACTGAATCTAAGAAGTGGCGGATGCTTTGTCAGGCTGTTCACTGTGCTGTTGCTCCAGTTAAATGTGGGCCAGCTACCAGTAGATAGACTTGTGTATGGTATCATGATGTCCCAATGTCTATAACTTCCTGACAGTCATAGTAGAGTCTTTTTTGGAAGGATACTCCCTGTAGTGTGATCTATGCATGGAGGGACAATGTATACCATTCCACGCCCATCATGTCATTTATTTTTCACTTGCTAGGGATTGGATCAAACAGTACATGATCCACTTTTATATTTTGTTATGCTTGTCTTCTATGAATCTTCCCCACTAAAACACACAGCCTCACACACACACACACACTTGCTTATCTACATTTCACTATCACCAGCCCCCGTCAGAATATTTTATCGCTCAGCGATTTCGAGACGCGATCTCGTTTATCACTCTGCACCGGGTGGGTGTAGGTGATGGTTTTGGGTTGAACAGACACATTTGGGTAACAAATGCCAAGGAAACGGAAGCAGGCACTCCTCTGGTGTTGGTAGCAATTTACACAACACCACACAGAAAACGGGTTGCAGTCGGTTGAGAGCCGAAAACACATCTTCCTGTGTGATGTTTGAGCGATTATTTTGGGTAACCCTTCCTTTTACAGTCCCTAATTACTAGGTATTTACCCGGTAAATATATGGTACATCATAATATATTTTTGGGTAATTATCACTGCTAATAAGAAAGGTAAATACAGAGGAACTACAGCTGAAGTATTAAGAAAAAACTCCACGATTACCAATCAACTCAACTAAGTACAGTGTAGTTGTAACTGTTTTAGGATGGAAATAAATGTGATCCTCTTCTATTACCCATCAATTCAAGTTACAGTTGTAGCTATCAAAGGTTTATGTTGGTAACAGCCAAAGTTTAATTATGTACTATCGAGAAATTAACATGATAAATTCGTTTTTCTTACATAGTTATTGTTCATAACTGCACCCATTTATAAGGGGTTCATTTAATTTACCTTAGAAACTATGGAATATTTTTAATTTAAGTTGAAAAATTACAGCAATACTTAACACCACACTTGTCACATCTGTGTGATTGCACACAGAAAACGGGTTGCAATCGGTTGAAAGCGGAAAACACATCTTCCTGTGTGATGTTTGAGCGACTTTTCTGTGTGACTATGAAACTTGGAACACAATCTTGGTCCAAGTTGATGATCAAGATTGTGTGTTTGCCGGTCAAATTTCAGAGGTTGGTGCATGTGTTTGTGCAGTGAGTTAAATATATTCAATTGAACACACACTGACCCAGCCCGGTTGGGCCTGTTTGTTGGTCAAGGGATAACATTTGTGTGCATGAAGGTACGTATCTATTGTGGTCTCATCTGCAATAGAACTCTGGGAACACAGTTATGTCTACGATACTTTGTTTGTTACACATAGCTTACCTCAAGGCCTGTATATTCTGCTGCAGGAGGCCAACAGTTGGATACTTTCGAAACCTAGCTTTCTTTGGCTGGTTTCTCCAAATGTCCTACCCTAACTTTAGTTCAATCTTTGGTCTTTGGATTTGTGTGTGTGTGTGTGTGTGTGTGTGTGTGTGTGTGTGTGTGTGTGTGTGTGTGTGTGTGTGTGTGTGTGTGTGTGTGTGTGTGTGTGTGTGTGTGTGTGTTTTCAGGTTCACATGTGTGCTTTTCTGCATGTGTGGCTTAATTGATGAATGCGTGTCCTTGTGTAAATGTCGGTAAAAACACTTTTTACCCATCAAGGTGGGACGGATGAATGGTGCTCATACAGCTGCAGATAAGGGAACAATATCCTCAACAATAGACAACACTGCTCAGGCAGCACATCAAAGTAATGAAGACATTTATTTCAAACACATTTCAGAAGATGAAGGAAAAAAAAAATAATATGCAACCTGATTGAAATCTAGACAATTGTTAGCCAACAAAACATGGGAATCAAAAAGGTCAGAGAGGCTATTGTGCATTAGTAAAAACATCAATGATGTTTGGCGTTCGCAACCCCCACCCCCTCATACACACACCTCGTTTTGATGCCAGCCCGTTTGCATTTCAAGCTTTCCGCTCGGAGATCAGGACACGCGCAGAGCGAGGTCCGCCTTTGTTTACCCATCACCTCTTTTCCCCGTCTCCCCTTTGCTCTGATGCTACACGATTCCCTGGGTGCCCTCGGTATTTACCACCTCTCCTTTTGGTCATACTGATGAAACCCTTTACTCCGTGACAGCCTGGCTCCACGAAGCTGCCCAGTAGCTGCCGTGTTGCATTATCGATATTTGGTTTTCTAATGTAAACGATTTTGACCCAAAGGAGAAGAAGACATCAGCCGAGTCCATATTTATGATACAAAATAAAGAAACATACTAGCACTCTTAACATACTTCTCTATGGTAAGGAAATGTTATTTGCCATTTGTTCCCTATTCTAGCAGTTGGCGTAGAAGGCACATCAAACACGGATATCGGCTGCAACGGATACATTGATTTGATTTCTAACTCATTCTTTTTCACAGGAGATGGTGAATACATGTTGCAGTATGGGGAATCACAAGACATGAGTGAATGCACTGTTGAAATTGGAATATTTCAACAAATTTCATCATGGACAACAAGTTTTCAGAAGCTAGAAGAAAGGGTTTTTTTGGCAGCCAGACGAGTGACAGCAGCAGGGGTTCTGTGCGTGCGCGCGCGCGCGTGTGTAAAGGCGCCTGCTGCATGTTCCGTCATTAGAAGACACAATGGAACGCAGGACACATGTTGTCAGAGAGGGGGATCTTAACCTGATGGTAGTCCCAGCGCGGATACACAGGAGATGATTGCTTGACACTGATGCTGCACTAAGCTCTCGCTGTCCAATAATAGGCGTGTTCGAGTGCAGGCCGCACTCACCTACACGGGAACACGCACGCACACGCACAGAGGTATTTGGGATTTTCATGACATTCTAACGGCCTCGTTTACATTAACTAATATTGTCTTCATATTGTGTTGCAAGATGACAAAATGTACCCAAAACCGATCAAAACGCTCGATACATGTTGAATAATATCGTAATTGTAATACAACGTCCAGGGTGAGAGGATCCGGACACTACAGAGCTGGTTCATCTGGTGCGAGAGTCTTCCATGAGGAAGATAGAAGCTGGGCCAAATTTGGTAAGTGATTTCGTATTCGTATTCTCAACCTGTTGACTAAGTGGATAACATCATGCAGACATATGGTTCCTTGGTTCCAAGGGATAACATCATGCAGTCACATGGTTCCTTGGTTCCAAGGGATAACGTAATGCAGTCTCATGGTTCCTTGGTTCTAAGGGATACCATCATGCCGTCTCAAGGCTCCATGCTTGGTTCTAAGGGATACCATCATGCCGTCTCAAGGCTCCATGCTTGGTTCTAAGGGATACCATCATGCCGTCTCAAGGCTCCATGCTTGGTTCTAAGGGATACCATCATGCCGTCTCAAGGCTCCATGCTTGGTTCTAAGGGATACCATCATGCAGTCTCAAGGCTCCATGCTTGGTTCTAAGGGATACCATCATGCCGTCTCATGGCTCCATGCTTGGTTCTAAGGGATATAGAGCAGTGTGGTTACGGAAGTAAAAATCCCATAAATTTTCATCATAGAGATTTGATTAAATGCCTTTTCGTCGTAACCATCCAAATGATACGTACCACGCGCCGTTATATTGTGAATCAATGGCATTCGATCCTGTCGAAGCCAAAAGCCAAATGTTTTTTGAAAAACACGTTTTAGTCGCGATGTCATCGAAACCACTTAGACCACCTATAAGTCCTGAAGTGTGACACAACGTCTTTGATTGGTGGAGCACGCCGTTACCAGCAAACGTTTACTGCACGCACGAAAGTGAATGACTGCCATCAGAGAATGTCTAACAGGAAGACGGGCACTGCTGCTGCTGCTACTGAACCCGATCGCTTACCACAGCAACCATGATTTATATTAATGGAAAGTTAGAGTTGTGGTTAGAGCTGGAGAGGAAATGAGCCATACGTGTGGAAAAATATTTGGATCTAGAATATATGATAAAAATAAAAGTACAAATGTATGATATGGCACTAGCAGTGCTTTTTAATGATTTTGGTCATATAAAATCAAAGGAATATATAATGTTGAATGAACGTAAATGAAATACGAGACTCACTTCACGTGTATTAAAACGAGTGACATTATTACGCGGTGATTGCATTCAGCATCGAAGGGACGTGCCATGTCGATGACGCCATACACTATATGAAACACTCACGTACACACCCACACCCACAATATATGACACAACTTATAGTAACCATATAAATTATAAAATCATGATAAAGGTTATAAGATGCAAGAAACACGCTCAACTATTGGGTTGGAACCATTGCGAAAAGGTCCGCAATGGTTCATCTGAGGAGGAGTTCCTCACTTGTTCACAAAAATAATGTACACAGAAACACAGCCTTGTACCTTTTGACTTTCTTCCATTTTCCAAATTATTTTTTGCCCAGAATCAAACGTTTTCTGCTCACGACTACCACGACGAAAGATTGGCTTGGTTCAAGGCTTAAAACTCTTTATATAACGGCTTTACGAAAAGTGGACGGTGAAAATGAATGGGCAGTTGACTTCCTGAACCAGAGCTGTTAAAGAGCTGTGATGGAAGGCTAAAAGAAAAAAATAATTGTCTTGTACAAACACAATTGTACAAACAAAATTGTACTTGCCATAGTTAGTTGCCTGCCCTACCACTGCACGTATTATAAAAAAAGCCCCGGGAGCAAAGAAAGTCTCTGAACTGAAACTGTTGTGCTTCAAAAACACATTTTCCTCCCGGAACGCATCCATGTTTGGAACAGTTGATAACGGAGATTGGCCGGATCTTGCTTCCAAATCAGCCACAGGGTTTGCATCATGAAAAGGACCGGTTGTTCTTCTAAAGCTGCCGCAGACATCGTTATCTTCGTCTTCACAGTATAAATGCCAAACCGTAATCTTTGCGAGCCTGCTGTGGATTGGTTTTGCTAATACTACGTGAATTAACTCGGAAAATGAGAGTGCAGTAACAGCGATACTGCATAAATAGACAGGGCTACTAACTAATTTGCAAACATGCATGATGCATGTAGACAAGCATGAATGAGACGCTGAAGGAGAAACAACAGAAAATTGTGTAGGAAAGGTCATACTGTATTTATAAACATAGCTATAAAACTATTTGTCAAGCATCCATGCAGCGATACTCAATTACATGAATGAGAGAGGCTAAACGGCAGGACTCTGAAACACGCTGCTTTGATGACGACTGGCACCTGCAACCACTGGGTGGCAGAGGACCATCCTATTCCCACCCGTCCCTATGTTGCTGGTGATAAGTGGAATTAATGACATGGTTGAACCAAACATGACAGACTGCACTTTCTTAACCAGACATTAAACCGCAATGCAAACACATGACATGATAAGGTAACGTCATCAGTGTCATCAGCATAAAGAAATGAACTGACCTACATCTTCATGGTGTAAAACTGAAGATAATCTCTGGATGGGCATACAGCACAGTCTTACACTGAGAACATTCTCAGCTGTTCTTCCAGATTGGCAGGTCTGAGGTCAGCTCACATGAGTGTTGTGAGAGACTGGCAGTAGCAATCCCATTTCCCACATATTGAAAGCGAGTGAAAGCTATGAGAGAAAAAATGCATACCTTGATAATAAAATAAAGGAGTCCAGCAGCCATTGGAGGTGTTGTTTCCTTGAACTATGAGGTCCAGCAAGAGCCTCCGAAGAGAGATATTACTGACAGCCATCTTGAAGGAAGACGAGACACGAACATGTTGTAGGAGTGACTCTTGATGAAGGGGCTCCGAATTGGGATGAATGACTTCTGGAAGACTTTGGGGACAGGGTCTACTGCACATCTATTTTGTGGTGCTCGTTCATTTTCACCTTGCCTAATATCAGTTAATAATTGAAAGTGGACAGAATAATACAACATTGTTATTTTCAGAGCAGCTGAATATCATTAAGGTGAAATAAATATATCCTTTCTTTGATATGCTGGCATTTTTATATTTTTATACATACCTTGGGTATAATTGTGACTAGGGAATAGACCAGGGAATACGTGTGCTCTTACAGAACAGTATGTGGATATGATACAAAGAGCTTAGAGCTAGGGCTGTCCCGATGCCACTTTCTCACTTCCATAACCGACACCAATACCACAGCTTTGGCTATCTGCCGATACCCTTACCATACCCTTGTAATGCAAAGTGAGGTTGAAAATATGTTTTAATAAAGCCACATAGTTTAAAACGTACAGAAAATAATGTAAACATGCATGCCATTTTAATAAATAAGTGAGATACAAGTTCATTTTAATTGCATGGAATGTAGAATATTCTAATTTAGGTTAATGAAATGAACCCCATTATAATGGCTTGGAGCCATAAACAAAATCTCTTTGAGGAAAAGTCATTAGGAAAGTACCAACTTCAATTCTCTATAGTAGTTCATTAAACCTAAAGTTCATGTAACTTGCAACTCGGATACCTACAATTTTAGCTTGACTGGCAATGTGTTCTCATAACTGGTTGCCTACTGTCCTAGGAGGTAAGCTACTATATGAGTTATTAGCGACCTAAAGTGGTCACAACTACACTACATTTAGTTTAGTTTATAGGCATTGGTGAAGGTTTTTCGTAGTATTTCAGCTGTAAATATTCTGTTTATTACTAAATCATTTGCCAGTGACAATTACCCAATTATAATTATCATATTCTACATATGATAATTGATCATATATTAACCGGGAAAATACTTAATAAATAGAGTTGTAATTAGGGAACTAGAATGAAAGGGTCACCAAAGCCTCTTCAAGTTAGACGCTATTAAAGTGTTTTTCAATCAACACAAAAAAAACACCAACGCCATTGTGTGAAAAGTATACAGTTTAGCCATTTGCTAATAAAAGCTGTGGGGACATGAATTACACAAGCTATCGTTGCTTCACGTACCCGAGCTTTTGGCAAATACTGCTCATGTTCTCCAAACAACATACTTACTTCCTACTTACCTGCACCCACGCCAGCAGCACATATAGAGAGGCACGGCATAACACAAGCACTCCCATCCTCCAAACTCACAGAATCAGAACAGATGCCCACGCACTGAAGCAATTTAAAAACGCATTCAGTGACAGACACTTAAAAAATAGGCATTGGGTCTTTGTTCTCCAGCATTAAGAAAAAAGCAAAAGGCAAAGTCGATGGCCTAGGGGAGCGATAGAGTGGCTCCAACAAAGGAGAGACTTCTGCTGAACACCACAGTCTTTATGAGCTCTCCCTGGAGATGGAGGGAAAGCAAGAAGGAAAGAAAAGAGAGAGAGACCGACAAAAAAGAGAGGAAGATTTTCTGTCCTATTTTTCTTTGTCTGATAATGGTACTTTCTAAAGTCACATTATCTATGGAATATTAATTAGTGTAGTTCAGTTTTTGATTATTATTTATGCATGCCTAAATAATATATTCCCCCATTCCTGCGGTTCAACCTAGTAGTGATCTTGGATTTGTAGTAAACTTTGCTTCTCAAAGAACACAGCATTACTAATTGATTTGCAGTCTAGACTCTCTATAATTTCAAGTCCCCACCAACCCAACCCTTTCTTCACCAACAGATAGAACACCCTTTGCTGACCCATACTGTCTCTGCATCTATTTGACTAATCTGCACACAAACCTTCCACTGGCCATTTTGATTACTACAGCTACTCTGACCTCTTTTTTATTCTTAATCTTATTTTACTTTACTTCAAATGTAACTTTTACTTTGATTGTATTTTCACCATCATTTGTCAGCCAAGGTGGATAAAAACATCTGCCAGATAACTAAATGTAAATATAAATTGTAAGTGATGGCTGGAGATAGAGGAGGCAGGAGGTTGACCAAATAAACACAGCAACAAACACTGTAACCAAAATATGATTATATCTGTCAAAATCTTCTTATCTTAACGGATCATATTTGAATTGTGTTCTATGTTTTGGCATTGATCTGCCATCTGGATGTATCTTAGTTGATCTGGAAGCATGCATCATAAAAGCCTTATCGTTCTGGGGTCCATTGGGGCTTGTGTGACTGTTACGCATCCAAAGAGGGGAGGGAGAATTGCAGAACCCAATGCAGCCAAAAGCGGTCTGTGGCACATTAACACCACTCAGTTGCCACAGGAGCCGTTATAGGTGAAGGAAATACCCTTAGCAAAAAATTGCCAAAACACTCTTTACGTGAAAAAGTCTGGTCTGGTTGTTTTACTTTTTCTCTTTTCCCAAGACGCTGCGTTGGGGTAAACCCATTGTCTCGCCAAACACTTCAGTGCCATCGATTTCCTTTAGAGTGCACAATCATGCCAGTCCTGCACCCCATTGACAAAGATCTTCCCACATCCATCGTATCCATCCATTAAAATATACAGCGCCTCAGGTCTCTAGTGCTTCACTCATACATAACTGTAATTAGATGTGGGCCGACCTAATCTCTGACTAACCCCTGGAAGAAGAGAAGCCACTCTTCAATACCAGGTGTGTAGGAGTCATCCGAGGCGGGCACTGGCAATAGCCCTCCGTTAATTACAGAGCGGCAGACATCGCCTCTGTTCGCCTTGATCCGTGCTCACCTTTTCCGTCAATCCCCCTTCCTCAGTCTCTAGATCTCCTTCTGTTCCCTTGCTCTTCTCTCATTAGACTGATGAGAGTAGGAAAGCAGAGGTTCCTTACTTTGAACGTAGGTGGGAAGTGCTGGAGGCAACCAAAAGCCAAGGATAAAACAAAACAACGCAAGAAGGAGAACGGAAGTGGAGTCGGGGGTTGTGGCGTCTGCCAGGGCTCTCAGCGCTGCAGTGTAAAGGAGGCCATGCGGCTCTCCTATTGACGGAAGATCTTTCACCTTTTCCAATTACTCCATCAGGGTAACAGGGGCAGGGGGTGGGTGGGCACCAAACGAAGATATCTTGCCAAGCCGGCGAGTAAATATTGACTTCTCTCCCCGCTGCCAAGCATACCCCAGCTTAATTAGATTTGAGCAGATTCAATTAAGTGTTTTGTGTTAATGCGTTTGGTTTCTCCCAAACCCAAAGTTCTCCCCAACTGTCTGGCTGAAAGTCAATATGTCAGTGTTATGACTTCGTTGTCATGTTGAATAAATAACGGTACGGGGAGGGGGAACAACGGACTAGAATGATCGATCCCAGGAAGGGGTGCGCAGGTTTAAATTGTACTCTCTTCTTCTCCCTCTCCACCTCTGTTCCCACCACTCTCCGCCCCTTAAATGTCACATTTGCTCTGATCTTTTTTTCAACGGCCAATTCTCTTCCGTTGGGCGCCTCCAAAACTCCCTTCAAACTCAATAAAGGCTTCAATAGATCAATATGCCAGCATACAAAATGTCCCCTCATACATTTCGTATGTAAATGTCATTTTGTGTAGAAAAAAACAACGCGTGCATCTGCTTAAAAGTGACACCGTGGACCCCAGCACACACACACACGCAAACACACGGCCTCAATTGGAAACATGCAAAGCAGATTTCAGTTTATATTTATCTTTTAATATTGCAAGGACAGTTCCAATCCCAATGATTTATTACAATCAGCTGCCTTTTTTTTTTATTTCCTCACAAGATTGCCTCCCACACTACCTGAGGTAGCATGCCACCCTATTGGCTACGTGGGCAGTAGTCTGATAAACTCTGACATATTTACAACAGATGTCTAGCATTCTGAAAAGTGAGAGGTAATTAAACAGTAACCAAACACTAAAATGAAACCACACACACACACACACACACACACACACACACACACACACACACACACACACACACACACACACACACACACACACACACACACACACACACACACACACACACACACACACACACACACACACACACACACACGATGCCACTTGACGTAGTTGGCTGGTGACATCAAGCTATTTTTTTCCTAAACCAATCAGTACGACGGCAATGAGTGTTTCACCCGAGGTGGTGATTCGAAATACAAGATCACGGTGATGAGTTGCCTCCTAAATCAACATACTTGTGGGTGTATGAATATGACAAATGACTATAAAGAGGAGCCAGAGTGTGTGGATGGGTGAGGAGACGGTAGGTGAGCCGAGAGCCACAGCGGTACATCACGCGTAGCATATGCAAACTCTAATTTACGATATTGTCTTTGTCACTGTTTGAGCCCGAGAGCTCTGGCACATGTGCGCACACTCACACACAGACGAGTGTGTGTGTGTGAGTCTGTGTGTGTGTGTGTGTGTGTGCTGACCGTTTAGATCCGATTACGAAGCAGGTGATCAGCAAAGGGGGGGGGCTGTTCCAAGACGCACTCATGCGGATAAACCCTTCATACCGCAACACCACAATTTTAGGAAACTCTCCGAGGTAGATGTTTTCAGGTTCAGAACATGTATGCTTCGTTCCCCAGTATTCAGCCGTGTGGATGAGCTAGTTAGCACCATCCAGAGGCATGAGGCGGGAGAACAGGATGTGGGCCACGGTACACCGCCACAGGTTAGGGAGACCAAACATGAGACCAAATATTGCAAAATATTAACAAAAGACGGATTCTAGGCTCTGATAAGATAAGAGAGGCCAGCGGGGAGGAGGGGGGGGTGGGGGGTGTTTGGCTCCGCGTCTGACTCCATCCGTGATATTCTCTGTTCTGGTCACACAGGTCAACCTGGAGAACATGGTTCGGAAGTGTTCCTTGACGCAACACGCTTTTTGACGCATCCATGTGTTTTTCCGGGTTGTATTAGAAAGGCGATTTCATTGGACAGTGAATTTGCAAAAACACAATCTGATTGGCCGACGGATCCGTTGCCGGAAAGGTTGAACATTTCTCAACTTTTGACACAGGCCAACCGAGCCGGAAGGAATGACGAACCCACAATGCATTTCGTGAGCGCCCCATGCAAGGTCAAGGAGATCCCTCGACGGACGGAGGTAGTGTGAACGAGGCCTGACGGAGCACTCGGCACGTTGACGGAGTGCTGAACTGCTCCGAATGCAGCCATTGGTTTGGATAATTGGAAGCAAAGCAGTGGTAAGCAGATAAAAATTGTCAACAGTTGATGTTATATTTGGCTTTACGAATATTGCCTGTAAACCTCCCCACAGACAAACACACTTCACATTCGCTAGTTTCAAAGAAGTAAAGCACAATAAACGTTATATCATTTCTTTGTAATATGACTTATGCGAGTGATAACAATTGAAACTAACAGCAGAGTGGGTATACATTTTGTAATTGCGCTTTTACTTTTCTTTTTCTGGTAGCTATTTTGTAGACCTGCCTTCAATCAGACTGGGAGGGGGTTCTGAGTTTTAGCCCCTCCTACTACCAAAACATCCATTTCAAACCTCATATTTCATTGAAACTGTTTAAATCACTCAGCTGACAGCACAAGAATACCAAGAGAGGAATGACGAATAATTTCACTGAGAAACCATTGAACTATGTCATGGAAATATTATTATTTCATATATTTATAATGCATATTACTATTAAGCATGAAACAGAAACGATGTCCCTCCTCCAGTCAGGTTGAAGACTTTTTGTTTGACGTTCTGAAACAGACTAATATATCAAATGTAAAGTCGAATCCCCAGAAAACCTGCTATAGCGTTGGCCGTCTTCTGGATCCGGGTTCAGTTGGCTGGATACCAATCGCCCAAACCTTCATTTACATTGATTTAGAATTTCTAAATCTGGTATTCCCTCTACTTTTAGAGGTATTTTTGGTCCATAATCAAGATATTCCACGGTAAATAGTTTGTCGTATGTGTTATTTATTAACTTTTAATAACTTTTCATAACTTTTCAAATTGCTCTTCGAATGGCCCATCTTCCAACCGTTGTGCAGCTGATTAGTCATGCCGGGCCCAGATGACTAGGCACAGTCGAGCCGGGCCCAGATGACTAGGCACAGTCGAGTCGGGCCCAGATGACTAGGCACCAAACAGGTAGCCTGCATTGCACACCATTTTATTGCAGGGCTACCGCGATGAAGCAATATATACGAATGAATTGGACTGGGCATAGCTCCACTAATCTCCTCAAGCTCCTCCTCTGCTTTCCAATGCATTCCTTAAAATGCTGCCATATTTCACACCACCAAACCCGCTACTTTCGAAGACACAGAAAAACACAGGAAACATTCCTCACAATTCAGTTAAACTTTTTTCTACGAGTCAAATCTGGTTTATTTGTATAGCGCTTCACAACGATTACAGTCGGTCTTAAAGGGCATCGCAGGCCAAGGATCCCTTTATGTCGTCCCTTATCCATATGCTATCCAATAGGTAAGAAAAAACACTTCAGAAAAGACGGAAAAAACATGAAATGAATGCCGTAAAGCAATGTGCTTAGACGTTCTCTAAGAAACACTTTTGTCACAGGTGCCATCACACACACAGACACATCCATTCATCATTTATAATTGTTCACCTATTGTTCTTTAAAAAGCCAAAGGAGTAATAGGGCCGTTTGGGAGAATGTCAGAGCTCTTTGCAGAAGAGTATTGTCCGCAGTTGAAGGCTGTATATTTGGTTTCAGCAGTTTCCACTTAACCAAAGTGAATCCTGAAATGCAGTGGATCAATTTGTGCACAGTTGTCCATTAAGGATTTGACCTTAACTGATGACGAAGGCTTTCCAAGAAGCATTCCAGTGCTCATTCAATCCTTCCTTCGTTCAATCATCCATTCTTTCATTTGATGGGGCCATGAGGAACTGGTCCAGTCTTGAGCCAGTTCCAGCTGCTAAAGACCGCTCTGTGATGCAACACATGAACAAGTGTTAGCTTCTATCCAATGCTGCTCTGTAGCCAATGTTTCCCGAATGTGCACGTGCACACACACACACACACACACACACACACACACACACACACACACACACACACACACACACACACACACACACACACACACACACACACACACACACACACACACACACACACACACACACACACACACACACACACACACACACACACACACACACACACACCTGTGTATCTCCCAGGCCTGTATTGGGATTGATTAGTTGGTCTCATCGATCTACCCAAAGCCTATTTTGGAGTTATATTTTTCCAACAAGATTGATGCATGAGGGGAAAGTCCAGAGAGGGGCTTTAATGGGCCCGCTGTTAATTAGATGATGCAACTTGGAGGAACTGCAGAGTGCAAAGCAGCCGTACTCACAGGGCTTCATCAGCAGGCCTGGCCTGTAGGGGTAGGGATCATAGCCCAGCCTTTCCTGTGGACCCTGGCACGGGTCCTGCCCTGCCGTCTCAAACCACTACTATTATAACACGTTCCACAATAATTAACCCATGATTAATCTCTGGGAAACATGGCCTCTCCCACAAAACGTTTCTCTCCGTGTTGTTTGGAAGTCAACATCTGAGCTCCGAATACCAGTACTAGAGACACTGGGAGGATCCGTCTGAAGCACAACAACATGAGGCAGGGTTCAGGTGTGAAACAGGCAGACCGGGATGGTCGGGGAGAGGGAGAGGGAGAGCTGTGAGCCTGGACAAGCCTGGTTCATTGGCAATAGATCTGCAATGGCAGGATTTAGAGACAGTAAGCGGTTGTGTTGTTGATTCATTTGCCATGTTAAATGCCTTAAGGCATATATATGCCCAGTCTTTAGCCGGGAAACACGCCCTGAGTATCATTCTCTCCCCCTCTCTCAGCGAGACACAGCCGATATATTATTATTTCTTACATGGTTGGTTGCTTTTTTTTTTGTGTATCTAATGAGGAATGAGGAGGAATGTTGCGCACCGTAAATGGCCCAGCCCCAAAGGCCTACAACAGAGTTCACTCACACAGGTCTTCAATGTCTCTACCATGTCGCCTAGCGTCTCTCTACCATGTCGCCTAGCGTCTCTACCATGTCCCCTAGCGTCTCTACCATGTCCCCTAGCGTCTCTACCATGTACCCTAGCGTCTCTACCATGTCCCCTAGTGTCTCTACCATGTCCCCTAGCGTCTCTCTACCATGTCCCCTAGCGTCTCTACCATGTCCCCTAGCGTCTCTACCATGTCCCCTAGCGTCTCTACCATGTACCCTAGCGTCTCTACCATGTCCCCTAGCGTCTCTACCATGTCCCCTAGTGTCTCTACCATGTCCCCTAGCGTCTCTACCATGTCCCCTAGCGTCTCTACCATGTCCCCTAGCGTCTCTACCATGTCCCCTAGCGTCTCTACCATGTCCCCTAGCGTCTCTACCATGTACCCTAGCGTCTCTACCATGTCCCCTAGCGTCTCTACCATGTCCCCTAGTGTCTCTACCATGTCCCCTAGTGTCTCTACCATGTACCCTAGTGTCTCTACCATGTACCCTAGTGTCTCTACCATGTCCCCTAGTGTCTCTACCATGTCCCCTAGTGTCTCTACCATGTCCCCTAGTCTCTCTCTACCATGTACCCTAGTGTCTCTACCATGTACCCTAGTGTCTCTACCCTTTCCTTTGTGTAGCTCTTATGATTTTCCCACGCCGTCACGTGGGAAAAATAAAACCGTGTCCACCTGCACTGCCTCTCATATCTGGAATCAGCCTTCAGTCTTTATTTTTGTTTAGTTTCCCATTGTTTGTGCAATGAGGTCTTTATTGGTGATTCATGTGGTTATTAAGATGAACTCTTCCTTCAGCTTCCCCAGACTCTTACTTCAGCTTCCCTGCACACTAATGCAACCATTACAACATAGCAGTAAGCTGTGAGAGCAGAAGTGACATTTAGAGGATACAGTTGTTATAATTAGTGCAAAGTATAGCTGGCATATCACCTCATCTTTTAGAGGACGACTTCATGTTATGTTTGACGCATTGCTACATTGCTACATGACTCTCTGGCTATTACATGAAATGAGTCCCGTCTTCAAAAAAGCTAGTGTGTGTGAGTTTCTATGTTGTTTGTTCATAATAACGTACCATCATACTCTGTTAAGCATAAAGTGCGGCTATCACCTGGGTGTGTAAATTCAATTTACACATAAAATAATCCTCAACAGTTTTTTACCACAAATTGCCCAATAACTCAATTTAAACGCATGGAAACCCACATTGATATGCTTGCTTCCTGTGACATCAGGAAAGTCTTCCAGCAAATCGGAACCAATCAAATTGTACCAATTGTACAGGAAGTGCAACCATAAACTACGCAACCTGACATGTTGGGAAAGCCGATATTTAATTGTTGCTCATCTGATGTGTTTCAGTTAAATTCAACACAATAAGATCATTTCTGTAAAAGAGGGCACATGTGTTCACTGGGATTCAACATTCATGCCAAAGATAACCTGCATAGTTTTTTTATACACAATGATTAAAAAATATAAAGTTTGAGACTCATGGCTTTCAGTAAATAGGAGTTTTGATTTTCATGACAAGTTTGAAAGTGTGTGATTTCATTAAAGGTTTATAATGTATTCTTCATCTCATCTTAATGTCTAATTACTGCTAATATTATAGATACATTACAGGGCATATATAATGACCTGTGATATGTGGAAAAGCTAAATAAAATACCCAGTACTGATCCCTAAATGTTCACAAGGCCTGTCCTAGGGCTCACCTTTATCATACAAAGTGCACCTGTAATCGTTTCTTAGAAACATATTGAAAAAGACCACTAAAAAATCCCCAGTGCCGGAATGGGTGAATGAGTAGTATCCACGTTGAAATCAACCACATAAAGTACCACCACATACTGCATGAAAAAATACACTTTCAACGTCCCTTTATCGTTGTTTTGGATGAAACTTAACTTTTCCACCATCATATTTTCGGTTGCTGTTTATCCATAATGATATCAAATATCCATGGTGTTGAAAGAAAGTCATGAATGCAGGGTTATGGAAACTGCAGACTTACATAATAAGCTGGTGTGCTGCCTGTGTGTATTCTACACACAAGTATATGAATGTTATTATTTATGTATGTATTTCTCGATGGATACTTATTTATCTATATATTTTATGAGAAGAACTATTGATTATTTATGAACAGTTTATTTTTTAGTTTGGGATGTGACAATATTGTGGGCGAGAGATGAATAAGGGGTCAATCCCTAACATCAGGGAACAATAATGCTCCACAACTGCATAGAAGAAGTCAACGCTTGCACACACTAGGGATATATATTCGGGGCTTTTCGAAAATCAAGAATTATTCCACCTCAACGGGAGTTTGTATTGCTCGCTCGCTTGCAATCTGGGAGAAAATTGAATTGCCCAACTCTGCTGCTTGGTTCAGGAAAGCATGAATGTATAATTATGAGGCCTGAAGGCAACAGATAAGAAAAATAAAGCCTCACTTTGATGTTCATCAAAAAGTGCACATTTACACGCTATAGCATCACTTGCATTTCACATTTCCAACAGCTTGGGACAATAATGGGTTAATAAAACCGTGGCTGTACCGGTGGAACTTCCCTTTAATATGCAAGCTCTTGAGGATAGAAATAACAAAGTCTTCATTATGCCACCAATGGTTAATTTGTTTTTAGCTTTTGTAGTGCCCCAAAAATTATTTGAGGTTATGGAAAAGGATGAACAGGAAAGCAAACTCTCTCTCTCTCTCTGTGTGTGTGCGCGTGCGCGTGTGTGGGCACGCGCGCGTGTGCAAACATAAACAGACCTCCACACACTGATCATACAAAATCTCTCAAATATACACCCACACATGCAATGCATACACATTTACTACTACAACAGATACATTCAGATACTGGACAATTAAACTGATGTGTTTAAAATGCATATATATATATATAACAAATCTATCACCCCCATATAAAAACACACACACACACACACACACACACACACACAAAACACCTGTCAATAACAGACACACAAAAACAAGATGCCTTGAGTTGAGGAATGGTTTGTGTTGTGTCATTATCCTTCCCCTATCTTCCTGTTTTGCATTCCGGCTTCCTTCTGCCTCCTTAGTTCTGGATCCTGAATAACAATAACAGACCCTAAACTCGGTTTTACCACCAAATTGAACTCTATTCCCCAACTGTCTGCATAGTGATTATGGCAGGATGAGCTCCATCAGCTCTAAAGCAAGAGGTGGAAACCAAGTAACAACCAACCTCAACTCAAAGCTGTAATTTGAATCTGGGTGGAGGAAGGAAATCCATTGTCTCCCATCTTCTATGATTAGATAATGGTTTGCTTATAGGGATGACACATTGGCAGCCAAAGTGCCCGCACACCTACACTTTCTCTCTCTTATTGAGGTGAGCGCCCATTCTGTGTTCTAAATCACAGTCGTGCAAAGGAATGTTCTGTCTTCGGTAAATTTGATTATGTGGCCTAGAGGGCACAAAACCTATTCTGGTTGAAAACGATCTTCAATGCTGGGGGAGGATTGCACTCAAGTCTAACCATGTTTGAGATACTGTCAACCTATTTCTGGGGCAAAGAACAGCCCCTCTTTTGGCTTCCTGTCTCCCTTCATTAATGACGTCTTAAAAAGGCCAACGGCCCAGTGTGTTATGGCTTCCAAAACATATTCAATTTCACCATAATTAAGGATAGATTATCTATCCGGCACGGCAGGATTTATCATAAACTGTACTCCAACCTTTGAGGGCCTTGGATACAAAAAAAACACAGAAGGATTCATAGGATTCATAACTCTTCGCGATGCGACTATAATTTGTTTATGGCGACGTTGTTCCCAGTAGTCCTAGATCGATTGCACTAAATTTAAAGTCAATTTTTTTCTGCATGTGTTTTCACTCCATAAAAAAAGCCTCTCAAGTGATAAAAGATTCCTGTAAAGCAGGCTGGAAGGGGTTCAGTGGCATTCTCCTCCCATCCCTTCACACAGATGAAGAATGCAGTAAGCAGCATTAGGAAGAGGTGGGAGCGTTCTCCAAATCGCTCGATGGCTAACAATCGCTCTTCTCCCAATCTCCAACCAAAACCAGTCTGGCTTAACGTAAATATTTGAGATTAAAAAATCCTTGATCAAAATCCTTTAACAACTTTAATCATCCAAGTTCCCTTTTGAATTATAATTGTAAATTGTATTAAAATGTATTTATTCTGGATATATATTTTAACACATATCCTTGCAACCCAAGCGAATTGCTTTTAAATGAGGACAAAACCGTTTCAATACAATTAAATATTTGATAGAGACCCCCCAGAAATGTGTTTCAGGGGCCACAGAGGGGGAGGGGGGGGGGGTCAGTGAAAGGCTCTTCAGAGTCAGTGACCAGAGGAAGGCTTTGAATACAAAACTCTTATCAAACGTATTAAAAATTATAAAAATAAAAAGGTGACAAAAGTTGAGTTAAATGATTGATGAGAAAAGTTAAATTAGGTTTTCTGACTCTTTTGAAGGGTCGGACGCGGAACTAGTGGCCCACTATTTTCCTGGTGTTGTCTAGGGTCGATTGTTAACAGCAAACTGAGAACATAGAGGCTTGTCCATGGGGCATAGATGGATTAAGATAAGCACAAGTGATGGTGTCATAACGGGAGATAATCAACTATTCCATTAAGATAAGGATAGAAATTGCCCCCTCTGGAGGGCTAATTTTCACAGTGCTTGTACAGCACTTGTTCACAATCTTGCTCATTAAATAGACATTAAAGGGCAAGGGTTCTTTTTCAAAATCAAGACAGCCAGACCAATATTGTTTCAACGCCGTGTGATAAACTTGCAACCGGATCGTTTGGTCTGTCGTTTTCCATCAGGTTTGTTTTCGTCTGCGGCGAGTGCTCATATTTCATTTCATATTTTAGAATAATCACGTCTGTCCGTTTCTCTGTGGCTCAAACCGCAGAGATCTCGATGAATCACTGCTACAGAGACAGTCAGTATCTTCCCCTGCTTTATTTGGCCTCTCTGCCTGAATGTTTGACTAGCTCAAACCGGATCTACGTAGGAATAACGTTGGGGAAGGGAATATCGAGACAGAGTAACATCTTAAAGATTAATGAAACACCACGCTTCAGCAGGCCTGACATACTGACGAGGGATCTCCTGCTCCGTCAGCCGCACGACGTCACTGGAGGCTCTTAAAGTCCCATTCTCTGCCAACAGATAGAAATGGGAGTGTGTGTACGTCTGTGAGGTAGGCTGACAGCAGGGAGAGAGACGGCGAAAAAAAAAGGTGACTCCGTTTTGCACCGCTCGGTTTGCGGCGGTTTGACCGGGTTCCGATGGAGCCATCACTTCCTTTTTTTTTTTTAATTGAGTCGCGAAAGGAAGCCGAGGTGTTTCATTAGTCTCACACAGGAGCCCTCATAGTAGAGCGTCAAGAAGATGAGACGGGTGCGCAGATCACGACAGTCGCTCTGAAGCTAAAGCTCATGGCCGGACCTGGGTTTGCAGCCATGGGATGCAGCCATGCTGCACCGTCAGCAGGTTCTGTTCCGCGGTGTCGTCGCGACGACGCCTCAGCGCGGGGCAGTTAGACTGATTGGCCAACTGCTGGTGACAGGATCCTGTAGCATAGCTCTTATGCAAATTCTCTCTCTCTTTCTCTCTCTCTCCCTCTCCCCTGACCGACGCTTGCAAAAGTGAGAAGCATAGATGGCTCGATGGCTCGATATAGATGAATGGAAGCCAAGCTCCAAATCGATACTGTCAAGCGGGCAAAGGGTTATCATGGAGGCTAAACCCTGTGCTCTCTCCTCCCCCAAAACGAAACGTCCATATTAAGCCCAGCGTTAGCATGGCTAGCCCAGTGTTTACCCAGCTTCCTCTGGCTGGGAGGGAGCACTGCAAGGAGGACTGGGTAGACAGTGCAGCCCAATCTAATTGGCTGTCAGATGAAACACTTTGTCTTCCGTCAACGCGGATCAACTGCAGATCAATACAGCCGACCCAAAAGGAGACGCCGAGCGAGCGAACGGCTGAATGTGTGCGTCAATTCTTATGCATACAAATGTGTGCATATGGCCGTGTGTGTGTGTGGGGGGGGGGGGGGGGGGGGGGGGGGGGAGTGTGTGTGTGGGCGTGTGTGTGTGTGTGGGGGGGGGGGGGGGGGGAGTGTGTGTGTGGGCGTGTGTGGGCGTGTGTGGGTGTGGGGGGGGGGGGGGGGGGGGGTGGGTGAGGTTGTGTATGAGTGAGTGCGTGTGGTTGTGGTTGTGTGCGTGTATGTGCGTGTGCGGCGGGTGTGTTTGTGTGTGTGGGTGTGTGCGCGGGTGCCGGTGTGTGCGGGTGCGTGTATGTGCTGGGGTTATGCCAGATTATCTCTTATACCTGCGGCGGAAGAGAAGACAGACGAGGTAATGGCTATTGTCATTATGTTGACATGCAAAGATGCACACTTAATGCTCTTACGTTACACATGGCATGCAACAAACAAGGGTGTGTGTGTGTGTGTTTTTGTTGACATTTGCATCTCCAAACAATCCAACGCGAGCCGCAGCGGGCTGACAGACATGTCTGGCATCTGCCAAGTGGAGGGTTAACAGTGGGTGGACTCAAGCCGGAAAACCTCATTAAGTTTTAATTCCTCGCTGTATCCTATTTCTATAATGGGGAATTGATTTTTACTTAGTGCACTGGACCAGAAATAATTCTATTTCAAATCATTTTATTCTCCTCTGTTTCTCTTTGTGTGTGTGCATGTGTGGGTGTGTGGGTGTTTAAATAAGTGTGTGTGTTTATGTGTCTCTGTGCCCCCCACACATAGGCGAGCCAGTAATGCCTTTTCCTTAATCCATTTGGAGGGAGAAAGAGGGCCATTCCTTGAACACACACAGATTGTTCTTGCTTTTCGTGGACGCAAGGGTTGCATTCATTTCCCCAGACTACAGGCTTTACTTTCTTTCTGCCGTTATATAAACAAATGATATGTTCACGATAATCAATCTTGAGCAAACTGCAATAATGGACAATGCAGCACAATATGCCCTACTTTAGCATATTGCCTGTTAATTTAAAAGCCATAACGTGTCATAACTACTACAAATTAATTTGACTTGACTGAAAACAACGTAGAGTAATGATGGGGACTGGGATTAGTGCGAAATATACTTTCATCATCATAGTTTATAGTTTATTAGTTTATTTCATCCAAGCCTGAATCATTCCTCTCCCGAGTGTGGGGCCTGTATGACTTTGTCATCGTCTTAAACACCCTCTCCACACGGAGCAGTTCTGGGCGTCTGTGGAATCCATGCCAAGCCTCGCTGGGACCTGCCGCACTACCTCCTCCCACGTCTCATTCAGTCTTCCTGATCTCTTCTCAGAGGGCACCTCCATTTTTCTTAGATGCGCGATCCAGCCAGTGCCGCAATCAATGTGGCTGAACCCCCTCAGTCTGTTTGTTCGCAGAACTACGTCCACGGGGGGGGGAAAGTACATTACCAACTCGAATCACAAATAATATAGTATCATTCAAAATACAAAACTAAAGAAATGACAAACTCAACTCTATCTACATCACCATTAGCTGTAACCAGAGAAACTCTAAAACCACTTATGTTCAAACAATTAAGTAGTACCATCCTAATGGAACTGAAACAGTAATTGTGTCGTCAAATTAATTAGATGAAATAAATGAATAATTTCTACCTCAGGGCTACGTTTGCATTTATTCTTTAGTTGACTGTTGGCATTCATTTACCAAAAAGATGCGGCAGAACTTCCCAATCTTAACCACCTCAGCTCGGCAGAGCTGTCATAATATTAAGAGGTCAAAATTAACAATAAATTAACAGTGCTGATCGGGTATTAAAAAACATAAAAGAGATAAATATCTGTATTGTATCGACTACAAACGTATTAGTATATTTTGTTAGGAAAAATGTGGAGAAGTATATTCAAAGACACATGCATTTTAGGGGTGTGGTCTATAGCCACTTCCTCAAGTTCCAAAACACTGCAGCGTCCTTCTGCCGCCGTGTCTCCGTAATACGAGGCGACTGCTGTCGCCACGCGAGTGTACTCTGATTGGTCACCAGGTGCCTACCTAGCCACGAATCAGCTTGAAAGAGTAGAAGGAAATAAATCCACTTGATTGACCCGAGATTGCATGACACTGTATTTTCTGATGCTTTAATGCACACCTTGATAACCCCTTATAACTAAATAAATCAGAAATGACTGATTTCTGTCAAGATGAGTTGAGAATGCTTTCTTTCTACGTCAACGTCGCCGTCACATGACGTCCGCCCAACCTCTAGCGGGTCGCTGCATAAGAAGGTGCCTTTGTTTTCTTCCAGATGTCGTCGTCGTCGTTGGATGACATTGATCCTGCTTACCGTACGAGTGAGGACTCTCAGGGGCATGACAGGAGGTATCCTTCACACAATCAATCCTGATGCGTTTCACGCCGGCCACCGTCCCCCTCGTCGGCCCTTTACCCTCAACGGGGACCGGGGAGCCCTTCACAGGCCCCGAGCAGCCGCGAGCGCCGCACCTCAAGGAACTAGGCTGCTAGGAGACTAATATACTGCCGCCATAATAGATTCCCCCCGGCATATTATATTATGATCGACTGGAATTCATATTCCGCCGTTTTATCAAATCCACAGCGTTCACGGCTGCTCTAGAGAACCCTGGCCCTGCTCCTGCTGCCACATTTCCCTTTCCATATTAAAAACGCAGCGCCACTATTTCTCTGTCCCCCGTCTTTCAGGTCTTTCTTCCCCCCCCCCCCCCCTCTTCCCATACTTGACATTTCTTCTTTCAATGGCAATTTTCTTTTTACCATCATTAAACCTTAACTCATGCCGCGTTATTATTATTGTTGAGCATGGCGATACCGCGTATCCATGATGCGCCGGCTAGATGAAAGAGGCCCACGAAGAGCATCGTGAACAACTATTCAATGGACTCTCATCTGGGCTCTCTTCAATCCATTCCTCATGCCTCCCTCTCCGTCCCCTGCTGCTGACCTCCCAGTCCCACAGCCCAGAGAGAAGAAGGAAGAGGAAGAGCGAAAGAGACAGAGGAGCTCTTATTAAGTCTGAACTTCTCCGAGCCCCCTTGCATCTTCCAACCACTTGCCTCTGCTCTGCTTCAGCCTCCCGCGACGCGCTACCCTTCGCTCCCCTGGCTGTGTCCTCGCAGGCCATACCCAATTTCACCGGCTGGATCCACCTACCTAGCTTCCACGCGCGGGCTAGAGAGCGCTTCTCCTGGGATCCCAAAGCAATAACACGGCGTCGGAGGCAAAATAAAATAATCTAATCTAATGCAGTGGATGATCTGACTCGTCTAACCCTGCTTATTTCTTAATTTATTAGACATGGGAGTGAGGAGAGAAGTGAGCGAGTCCAGCTCTTCGCTTTACTTTTCTTTTTTACCCCCCCCGAGACGTTTTCAAGAGATATACTGTTTATTGCTTTGGGTTTTTACTTGCCGTTGTCAGACTTCTAATCTGTTTTTCATCTATCGAATAAAGAAAGAGGTGCGCTTAAGAGATCTTTGAGTTTGAGTTTGTGTTGACTCAACCCCGTTTGTCCAAATTACTTCACCTTCCTTTCTTAACTGTTATTACATCCCCACAAAGTGGCATTTTACGTCTACAAAGAAAACAGGGCGTTGCTTTGTATCGTAACAGATATAGTTATGCAATCTCTTTACTTATTGCAAAGGTGTCCCAAGGCCTGAGACTAATTGGAACAATAATTGGCAGCCAAAAGTGTAATGAATAAAAGTACAAATAAAGAGGCAATCACTGTGGCATTCTTTCCCAGATGGATTGGTAAATCCGGCAGAGCTTTCCTCAAATACAAACAAATTTAAATGAAAAAGCAAGTAAATGTACTCAAACACATTTTGTCTGGCTAAACTAACTTTATTAAACACTGCTGGGTGTGTCTGATTAGACAATCTGTTATCCTAAGGTCCAGCAATTTTGCAACACTAAAAGCATAAATAGCCATTACAATACTATAAAATATGATATTGCATTACACTAACAATGTAATGTATCACACTACAAGTTTGGTTGCATTGGAAACCTGGATGCTCGATTGGAATTCCAATGCATGAGATTGTTCATTTAAAGCCTTAAAAAGAACGCGATACTCCTACACAGCAGAGAACTGACCTAACGTGGTCCTCAGTGGTCCCGAGTAGGACAGTGGGGGTGCACTCACACTAGGCCATCTGGCCGTGGCCGTGGCCATTTTAGCACCTAACCGTGCTCAAATCTGCCAGTGTGAGTGTGGCCAGTCTGGCCAGGCCGGGCCAATTTGGCCACTTGGGAGAGGTGTGCTGCTACGGTACAGATGCTAATGAGCCGACACGCGCACACACGCACGGCTACGCAACCTGAGCTGGATGACGCATAGTCAATGCGACGACCACGGACATAATAACGGCGACGAGCCTTCTTTCCCATTAAACGGTAAACATATATCCAAATAAGCAACAGACTCAGCAAAGTGCGAACTGTGTTCTCTGTGTTGTTGTCCATTGTTGTTAAAACTCTGACTGGCGGCAGACTTTATTATGGTCCATGCAGCGGACGCTTGGTGATGACGTATTACAACGTGATGACGTATGTACAAGAGCCTACCGTGGCTAGGCCACAGTTGCGACGGCCAACGGCCACGGCCAGATGGCCTAGTGTGAGTGCAGGCCAGAGAACAATGGGGCCAGTTGAGCACGGTTAGGTGTGAAAACGGCCACACGGCCACGGCAAGATTGCCTAGTGTGAGTGCACCCTAGGATCACATTCTCAGTGTTCACATTCTGTATTGGGTCAGGCGGTTGCCATATGGAGTGTGCCTTGAGCCGGGGAGTCTATTGTGGGATCTTGTTAGCGGGCCAACACATCAACCAGCAGGGTGGGACGTGCATAATACGCTCCTTCGGTGGAAACGGAGTTGGCACGTGAGAGGTTCTGTCGTCAGACGTCACGAGAGGGGAAGCATCGGCGTTTGGAAAATAGATAATGACACATTGGATTAATGACGCATCAATAATCTCTCCCCATTAGGGTGCCTTCCCCCCCTCGTCTATCACTGTGTACATGTTTGTTATGCATTGTGCCGCCGCCGCTACAGAGTGCCTGACAAGAGGCATCAATTAAGACGCTAGCGCAGTCTGGGAGCAAACGGAAAGTACTATTAGTGTAATTCAGCATGTGACAAGGAATCTGTCTCCACAGCGTGTAGCTTTGCTATCTACACACAGGAACGCGACTTGCTGGTAAAAATGCATTCTCTGCAAATGGGAACGTATCCCTTCAGGGGCAGGAGAACAACAGTATCTGGGCGGAAAAATCGAACAGATACTTAGATTGTGATTACAGGGGTAGAGGGATTGTTTGGAACCAATAAAAGACTGAACAGCAATTTTGTTTGACCTTTCAACTCTAATGAGCTTCATAGTATCTAGTCATTTCCAGTTTATTTTCCTGAAGTTTACTGCCGCGGGTAATGAGAAGGAAACTTAAACAGAAGAAACACTGGAATGTTGAAATTATTTTTGAAATGTCTTCAGCCTTATTTCTGAGTGTTGACTGGTTGATGGTGCTGTAGCATTAGGTCATGGCCCTGGTCTCTCCTCAGCAGACGTGTGTTCACTGTGCCCCGCACATCCTGTGGTTTAATGCACTCATATCCTCCCAATGAAATCTAAAACACTTAAGCTACTCAATGCAGTCGGGAGCCCTCTGTGTTTGTGTGCTTAAGAGTGTGCGTGCGAGTGTGAGCATATGTGTGTGTTCCAGGTGCAGAGGGATCATAAACATCAAATATCTCAATTTCTGAACCGATCCGTGCCCGATATGTTCTTCAGTTCAAAAAACAGCCTTTATTTCCCACCTCAAAAAATGTTTGAAGCGTTTAGGATTCCTAATGGAGTAAATAAAGACACTGAACAGCAACGCACATTGTTGAGTGGAATGTGGATGTGCCTGTGTGTGTGGCTGTGCGTGTGCGTGTGTGCGTGCGTGTGTATCTGCCACTGCGTATCCCCGAACTGTATCCCATTCTACCCCCCACGGTAACTCAATTGAACACTAAACTTTCTCCTGCCTGGCCCGGTCGCTGGAGAGAGTTAATAGTATATGCTGAGCGATATTGAGCCAGGGACCAGCCGACGGGAAGGGGCGAGGCCGGGGCGGGCTGACGACCAAGCCGGGACACAGGCAGACGGCAGACAAGACAGAGAGGCTGATAAAGAAACGGATCGCAGAGACAGCGGGGAGACTCGGATAATCAATTATTCAGCTCAGCGCTAGGATTTCCTGGAATGGACGCGCTGCGCTGCCGTGCGCGAGGCGTGCCCTCTGTACAGTGTGACTCCCGGGGTGCTGCTGGTGGTTTTGTAAAAAAAAAAATGGAAACTGTTGTGTGCCATGAACCTAATATCACCCCGGTCTGCCTTTACCACCGCAACTAGTACCCCCGCGTGGATAGCAGCCAAGGGCAACCGCAAACCACACACACACGTTCACAGGGGCTCACATTCACTTACAGCTGCACGCACACATTCACACAAACGCCCACGTTCACACATAAGCATTCACACACTCACAAATGCACACACAAACACAAGCACACAGGCTCGCCTCATACGCATATATACATTCACCCAAAGCATCCACAAACATACAAAGGCAAGAATGCAATATTAATGAACACAGACAAACAAAATGTACACATCTTCATCCCTCCCAACGACGTTTGTATTAGTGTTTGTGCTGTTTCTGTGTTTGTCGTAATCTCTTATTGTTTAACATGTCAGAATAACCAGTTAACTATATAAACAGCTAATTTGATCACTCCCTCAAATATATCAAAACATTTATTTTCTATTTGTGTGTATTTCTGCCGTCTTCATGTTTTCAAGTCTTTCATATTTCCCAATTAAATAATTCACGGCACTTAAGTATGTCAAGGGAATAGCAATAAGCTATTTAATCATCCTTTGTTTTCCAACCAGCTTTTAAAAGAAAACATAGTTAGTTGCAAATGTTATTCATTTTGGTTTGCATGGATATGAAAGCACAGGTAATGAACTAGTCCAATTGTACGATGTCCGCTGAGGAGCCAGCCAGGAGGAGGTGTCAGAGTAGTTGTTAAGTAGACAGCCAGGCTAGCTTTCACGGCCTCATGACACACTAGTTGTTTTTTGTTGGTTTTCGCTGTAATATTTCCTTTCCATTGGAAGGCATGAAATACACGACTTATTAAGACACGCGTTTCTGCTGCACTTGAGAAGGGAGTCGACATCACTCCTCCCTTCTGCCTCGTTATCTTATTTATCTATTTGTTTTTTGCGTGCATCACAAACACAGACACACACACACACACACACACACACACACAGGGGAGACAGCACACAACAGAGCGATTTTCAGCAGCCCCTGCAGACTCGGCCGCAGTGCCGCGGCCCCACTCTCTCCAATGTGGGTCACCGAGTCTTGTCAGTGGGCCCATTAGCAGCGGCATGGCGGCACCGTGCAACACCAGCACAGACTCAGAGGAGACTCAGCCTTCTCACCCCTACAGTGCTTCCACAACACAACACGCTACAGAGCCCGTAGACACACGCCTCCACACACAGGACCTGCTGCTATGAGCCCTTCGCCCTTCCACTCTGTCTACCTATACCCAGCTCACAAGGGGACGACAATGGGGAGGACTGGTCCGGGTAGGACTGGTACTGGTAGGACTGGTCGAGGTAGGGCACGACCCCACTGGTATATTCAAAACGGCTCTCTGTCTAGGCATGATTCGAGACACATAAGTGGGAACAAACCACAGCTGGCAGGCAACTAGCTTCCGGCCACGTGTACAGTGACTCACCTGGGTTCCTGGCGAGCTCTGGTCCTTCTCTCTCTTGTTGAGGGATAGCCCAAGCGTTGGGGTAAACGATAGCCTGTCCTGTTCGGTCATTGTTTGAAATATAGACAAACACTTGACAGACATACACTACAAAGGAGTGGTCGCGTTCCCTGTAGGAATCCTTAATCCTGGTACTGTCCTTGTATGAGGGCGAATAGGTTTTACAAAGTCTTATGGTTTCTGAGTGTAACCAAGTCGGGGCACCATGCTGTCTATCCAGACACCATCATGCTTCTGTCCGCCATCTTGGATCCCTCAGGTGACCACAATCAAGGCCAATCAAGGGAGCCACTCCCACAGTTAGCACGACAACCAGTTACCCCCGAGATTAACATTACCTAACAGTAGGATCGTGACAGTAGGACAGAGACTCAGACTTCAGACCTTTATTATAATGTTTATAATGAGTTTTTCTGTATTTTATATTGACAAAAGTTTTTAGTCTAACCATTATAGGATCAATATTATAATCCCAGTATTTTATTATTGAGAACATAAATTGGTCATATTTAATGTAAACAAAATGGTAATTTTGTAGCAATATCATATCATCATTATGGTTTAAATTTCCAATAATCTATAATAAATATTATGTTTACCATATATATCGGGGGAATACTCGATTCTAATTGGCTGCAGGGTGTGCAACCCCTGATATACTGACACCTGCTAAGTAGTTCCAGTCAAATTGTCTGTTCAGCATTCAAAACGAGAGCTGGTAATTTGTGAAAAATGCATTAAACTGTAATCAGAAAACGATGTTAAATGATATAGACCCTATAGTATCTGTGGTATAAAGGCTGGGACGAATTTCAAATAATAAATATGTACACTTTATGTTGAAAGTATGCACCGTCGTGATACCCATTGAAACGACTGGCGCGGCGATTCGGTCTTCAAAACGAGAGCTGGTTAATTGTGAAAAGTGAATTCAACTGTAATCAAACAACACGGTTATAGACCCTAAAGTATCTCTGGTATGGCTTTTGAAAAACTTATATATATATATATAATGATATTTGGATTGTAAAACGCATGAAAATATAAATGAATGGTCTGAATTTATTTTCTTCGGCAAGTGACCGTGGTAGAAGCGGGATAATGCCCTTCGAAGTGTCCATTATCAGGAATTAATGGACTTTGCGGGGGCAACCGTCCTCCGCTGAAGGTCCTCTAAAGCTCCTATGTTCCCTCCATCTATGGAGATCTGTGCCTCGTGTACCTGCACACATTCTGACATTTCAAATCTGTTGCAGGTTTAATGGAGCAGCTCCATCCCTGCTCACTTCAGAGGGAGATAGGGTGGGCGGCGGGATGGGGAAACCCTGCATCCCCAATGGGAGTACAACATGCAGAGATGATGCAAAGGACATTTGCATTCATTTATTTAAGAGACACTTATATGCAAACTGGCTTAGAAGTAAGGTGTACGACATACAATATTGGAGCACCTACACCACAGAATGGACGTCCGCCCACGTTCCAGCAGCAACCACATGACTGCAGGAGAAGCATAAGAATGCAAAATAAACGTCTGTTCCGAGATTAAATGGCACCCCCAATACGATGCCATACAGAAACAGCTTTACAGAATATAGAATCCATACCCAGAGAGCAGACCACTGTGAACATTAGTCCTGGGGAAAATAGCCTCCAGAGAGCCAAGGGCCGTCAAACCGAGTTCTCCAAGCCTGCAGTGTAAATGCAGGGTCAATGGAAAACTGAAAACATGGCCCGTTGCCCCTTTTCCTCGGTGGCTGCGTTCTGAACCGTTCTGTCTATCCCTGCGCTGTGTTCTTCCCAGAATTTGGGGTTGATTCATTTTCTATCTTTGCTCATATCTGCTCACCTCCTCGGAACAACTCTTTTGTAGTTTGATCATGCATGCATTCCTAGGAGCTTTAGCCTAGTTGTTTGAGCATTTCATAGCCCTTTTTATGCTCCTGGATATATATAATTCATCAACGGATAAATGTTTTAAATGGCATCATTTGGTTTGGGTAAATATGTTTGTTCATTTTTTTTCTTGAGGGATTTAAAGTAGAGTAGGCCCATGCTCTTTTGCTGTGGTTTACAGTTGTCATGTGATGCGGATATGAGGAAAGAGACATTTTTTATAAATACATGAATAAATACATAAAAGCATCAAAGAAACCAGATTTTAGATGCCAGTTAAAACATGTCTTATCTAAAATGACGACAAATTATGAAATACAATTTTACAATTTGGTTGTCAGTTAGAGTTAAGAGGATTTTTCTTTAAATGCATCAAACATACTTATAACCTTGTTATCACCGAATGCTAACGACAGCGATGGCCCCAACCATTGATGGAACACTGAAATCTCAGTTGAGCCGTTTAAGTTGACACGTATTAGCAACAAAATATATATAAGAGCATTCTACCACAGGTAGTTCCAACTAAGTACCCAAACCTAGCAAATCTAAAAACGCAAGGGCATTAACAGTAAACACAAATGCAAAAGCCACAATAAATAAACGAATGACTAATAATACAAACAAGGACGGAGGGGAGACGTCAAGGACAAGAGACTCACACTTTGACAAGACTGACCACAAGTTGAGAAATGAAAGGTGGGTGGGGAAGTAGGCAGACGGGTAGTGGGTATCAAGGTAGGTAGGCAGACAGGTAGTGGGTATCCAGGTAGGTAGGCAGACAGGTAGTAGGTTATCAGGTAGGTAGGTAGGTAGGCAGACGGGTAGTAGGTTATCAGGTAGGTAGGTAGGTAGGCAGACGGGTAGTAGGTTATCAGGTATGTAGGCAGACTGGTAGTAGGTTATCAGGTAGGTAGGTAGACAGGTAGTAGGTTATCAGGTAGGTAGGAAGGTAGGCAGACTGGTAGTAGGTTATCAGGTAGGTAGGCAGACAGGTAGTAGGTTATCAGGTAGGCAGGCAGACAGGTAGTAGATTATCAGGTAGGAAGATAGGCAGACAGGTAGTAGATTATCAGGTAGGAAGATAGGCAGACAGGTAGTAGATTATCAGGTAGGTAGGTAGGCAGACGGGTAGTAGGTTAACAGGTAGGTAGGCAGACAGGTAGTAGGTCATCATGTAGGTAGGTAGGTTAGGCAGATAGTTAGACAGCTAGGTAGCTGGGTTATATACAAGTATATACATATACAGGTATATGTGTCTTTGGTCCTGATGATAACCACAGCCTTCTCCACGTCTTATACGTCCCAATGCAGGATAGCATCTTGATTAAATGGAGTTTGATATCCCATCCTAGTGCTGGGTGGTAAATCATACATGGAAATAGGTCTATCTAATTAGATAATCCAATGATACGATTTGAGATCATTTTCAACATGGGTCTAATTTTGAACTTCATTGCGTGGAAGTCAAATGGGTGTAATAAATATCAGAATAAAATAATTTCTGTCCTCTTGCCTATTTCTTATGTCTCCATAAAAGTGGGGAAGTTTATTAAGCTGGCAATTAGGATTTCATTAAAATCTATAAATGGAGGACCATTTATAGTGGATGAATTATCATAGCCATCTTAACACACTGTCTCCAGGGTAGATTAGGATCGTCTGATTATCACACTCTCTTCTTTCATACACACACGCAGGCACACAAGCCAACCCGCGCAAACAGGCAGGCACACACATGCACTCGAACACACGCACACGCACGCACGCACACACAAATCTATAGATGCAATATGCTTGGTCTCTTTTTCAAAGGTGATCAGCTTACTCTGTCATATTGAACCAGATCCATCGTGGCGCCACACGTTTCCCGGACGACCTGCTGGGCCTGGCTTTGGAAAAAAAGGAAAAGGTCTGCATTGCACGCATGCTCTGTGCCAATCACAATGGACCCAATTACATTTCCCACCCGAGCCCTCTCAATGCGTGGAAACACTCGCACCCCCCCATGTGCAGACATATACACACACACAGACGCAGCAACAAACACACACACACACTCGCACACATTTCGTAGACAATACGTCACTGACAGGATCCCTGAAACAGAAGCCGGTATTAATATTTGATCATTCTGCCTTCATTGATGACCGCAGACCAGAAATCTTTTGAATGGCGGTTTGTAACCATCGTGTTTTCCTCTACGGTGTGGTGTGTGTGACTAAATGAGTCCACATGCAAGGTTGTAGTTTATTCTCGACTAATTTACCGAACTCTAGACGCACATCCTAAAGAAAGCAATGCTTCTATTAGTCGAGACATGGAACAGGTTAAGGCACGTCACATGTTAAGACATGTCACAGGGTTAGACATGTCACAGGGAATGTATGTGGAAGTGCTTGCATGCTAAACTCAGGCCAGTGCTGCTCGATAACACTAAGGTTTCACTGTGACTTAATCGCGCAGTGACACCCGACGTTCACACGGACCAACGTGCTCGCGCAGGCCTCCCACGCTGACCTTTCCTCATCAATAACGTCAACATCATCATCATCATCATCATCAGACAAGCTGCCCATGAAATAGCGATGAACGATGAAAAAATCGACAGGATTTCTAACTAGCAAAACCTTGGATATTTAGTTTGATTCCATTTTGTGGGCCAAGGTTTATGCATTCAATCTGCAACAAAATATATCTTCAACAACATAACAATTTTTATAAATTATTTCAGGCATTACCAATTGTATGACTAATTGATTCTTAGCTTACATTTAATTCAATACACATCTACAATGCAGAACAACATGCTATAATAAAGCTATAAATATCTGTATTTTAGTTGAAGGGGAGTTATTGGGGTAGCAGGGGACTTACTGTGAGTGGGTTCTTAAACTGTACCATAATCAAGATTAATTAGGGTGGAGCTAATGCTCCCATATGGAAATGCATTGTACAACCGTTCTTAAATTGTTTCCATGCAGTCATACCCACCTCAAGGCATTGCCTCCCCCCCATGCAGTGTGGCCAAAATACATATAAAACCAACAAAAATGAAATGAATAAATATCCCTTCCATAATACTCAAACACAACCATTAATCTGTCACTGTAAACTTCAATATAACAATCTTCAAGCAACACCCAAACAAAAAAAACTGCTGAAAGGATATTAGGTCGTATTTCTTTTTTTTTTTTAAGTCTGGTTTGATCCTGATTTAAATGTTAAATATTGTGGCTATGACGCCCCAGCGGTATTTACCAGTGCTATCTGTGGGTGGAAAGATATGTCACCCGTGCCAGAACAAAACACTTTCTGTATGAAAGGGAATGGGCTGACAAATAAAGAGTCATTTTCCATTTCATGTTTGTTTGTGAAGCACCTTCTCACAAGTGTCATACATCTATTTCTGTCTAGTAGATGATGGCCGCAGCTCACTCATACAAGGAGTGATAAAAGCCTGCGCTAGCAGCCAGTGGACAACAGCGCCACACGCGCCACAACATGCAGGAGAGGCCGGCTGTGTTAATCACTGAACTAACAGAACTAACTGAACCCACTGAACTCACTTAACCCACTGAACTCACTGAACTAACATAGCTAACCAAACGGACTAACTGAACTAACTAATCGAACAACTAACTAACTGAGCAAACTGAACTCGCTAAACTCACTGAAATAACTACCTGAACTAACTGAGCTCACTGAGTTAAGTTCTGTCGGACCCGTTCCTAAATTAAGCTAAGTCCTATCAGACCTCACCCGGGTCGGAAGGTTTGTAGTTGTTGTGGGACTTCCAGATATGGAGAAAATCGGCCAACAAACAGAGCACGCTGCAGCCATGGAAGCATGCAAAACAGACCGTATCAACTGATTGTACTGGATCCTACCGACCTAAAACGTCCCCTTTAGGGACAGCTCGATGAGCAGAGCCGTGCTAAAACCAGTGAACCTTGGAGTTGCCTGAGAAAGATGGAGAGAGCTTAGAGCCCAGATGG
>NC_082391.1:2169815-2172315 GCF_031168955.1 Gadus macrocephalus | reverse complement strand
CATACACAATCATAACGTGGGTCTCTTTTTTAAGGCTTTTATTTTTTAACCAAGAGTGTGTCCGGGAGATGTTGCCTCTTTCCTGATCTTAGCTCCTGTGTTGTAGAGAGCGACAGCACAATGGGGGGGCTTCTTGTCAGAGGTTCGGCCCCCGATTGTGTTGGAGGTCTCTCCACATGTTCTTAGTTAAATAATGGACATTTTCTGGGAACAACCCATTAAAGACCATATCCCGTAAGATCCTTTGTTCTAATGCACTTCTTTTATTTGTATGTTTGTTTCACCGGGATGACTGAAATGGCGGTAATAACATTTTTGCTTGTTTTGGTGTATGTTTTAAGCAAAATAATATATATTGAATGGATGGCCCTAAAAAAAATAACATAAATGCATCGGCCAGTTTCTTGCAACAAATCTATTTTTCCCCCAGCAAGGTGACGAAGAAGGGCGAATAGCCTTGAAAGGAATGCTGCCTTCCATCTTTACACAGCCGAGGAAAATTACGATAAAGAGATAATATCCACAGTCAATATCCGGCAGAATGGGGGATACTGGATAAATGCTCTTGAAAAGGCGAAGTGGAGCTTTATTCGGAGCTGGGACAAGCTCTGCCAAGAAGTGAAATGCCATGGGACACGCACAGAAGCTGATATCCTCCCTCATCGGTAAGTACCTATTTGTAGCCCTGAAATGACTGAAACCCTGGATGCTGGACATGATGAAGGAGGTTTCGTCTATAGACTAAGCATTGCATTTTACGCCTGGCCTCACCATACAGGGGACACGGAGAGGCAGTGCCTTCGTCAACTCCACGCCGCGGGAAAGGGAATCCCCAAGTCCCGACCTTGATGATCAATAAGTGGTATCGATATATATGATCAAAAGATCAGGTCTGTCGTGGACGTAGGTGAAGATATATTTTGGGACCCAGCCGCCCTACCGGTTGTAGCAGAGATTCTGGAGGGAGAAGGCCGAGAAATCAAGGGCCTCAACGGGCCGAGTCACCCCTTTTTCCCTGTTTTTGGTATTCTACAGAATAAGGCCCAAACTCCCATTTTTACCCCTTACCCCTTCCCCTTACCCCAAAACAAGGGGGAGAGTTAAGGGGTAGAAATGGGATTGGGCCTTAACCTAATTTGTGCGAGTGGACTAACTATTTATACAGTTTCTACACAGTGTTGATTTGTAGCCTTTGCAGGTGCTTTTGTTACGGTTTACCGTCGCTGGCTGGGTTTGTGTTGTGCCCCCAGAGATACAGCCTCCAGTGACAAGATCGATCGAAACCAGTGTTTGAGGGAATGAAGTTGGAAGCCCTGTCTGCCATCGGACTCAAACTATTAATCAAAGCATTTTATAATACGTTTAATCTTTATTAAACACATCACAGTGATCAATTAATTAATGAAGGTATGTATTTATCTTCATTATATTGTTGGGTATATCGTTTGATTCCCTATAACTGAACTACAATGTATAATACATGTGAAGAACCGGCAGTGTTGAGTCACATGCACGCACGCACACGCACACACACACACACACACACACACACACACTCTAAGGTCACAATGGCTTTCCACTGGCCACTCTGCATGCATGTTTAATATTTGGTCCCATCTTGTCCGCAGGCTGCTCCACGACCGGAGGGAAACAGCGGCCATCTTCCTCTGTCCCAGTGACCCTGGACATTCTTTTACCGTACACGCAAGCACACTGTGCTGTTGTTGTCTCTGTCCACTGACCGGCAGCTTACACTGCCCCTAGTGGTGATGTGCAGAACCCACCAGCCTTCACTGCATTAAACGGATGCGCTATAATAACTTTAACTTTTAATACAGCCCTGTGTGTGCGTATGTGTGAAAGACTCTACCTTTCAAGTCCTTTTATCTTCCATCTCATGGCTGATTTTATCATTTGTCATTTGAATTCAACACAAGCTGCAAGATAGCAGAGCTTTGCCGTTGGTTCAAAACAATGTCATTTGTTACCAAGAGGCAGCTGCTGTGTGTGTGTGTGTGTGTGTATGTGTGTGTGTGTGTGTGTGTGTGTGTGTGTGTGTGTGTGTGTGTGTGTGTGTGTGTGTGTGTGTGTGTGTGTGTGTATTTCTTTGTTTTGCTTTAGTGATAACACATCACTAAAGGCCTGCAGAATCGATTATGGAGATTCAACTCAGAACGCTATCACACACTCTCTCCCTCTCTCTCCCTCTCTCCCCCTCTCACACACACGCACTGTAATATCTCAACACATGTGAGACTCAGCAGTTTACTGACAAGAAGAAAAATGTGGAGAAGGAAGGAAGCAGATGATGATGTAGAATTTGTAGAGCTGTTTTTAGCGTACCTGTCCTAGACAGGAACACACACGTACACGCGCACACATTCTGCATACTGCTCATCTATCTTTGTCATGTATTTTTGTTATCTCTGTGTGTAAGTGTTTGTGTGTGTGTTTGTGTGTGCGGTTGTGCATGCCTGTGTGAGTGTGAGTGAAAGGAGGA
>NC_082391.1:2154715-2169715 GCF_031168955.1 Gadus macrocephalus | reverse complement strand
CTTCAGGAGGGTCTAAGGCTAAGCCTTAAGGGACATGAAAGATTGTATTTTTATTCTCCTATCTTTAGCTTATCATGCATGTGGCCTAATGCTTGTGGTTATTCTGTTGGAATAGTGGATAAAGAGACACCTAGTTATTTATTGTACTATTCACTTGCTAATAATCTTACACAGGTAAGGCAAACATTAACTCTTGCAGGCAGATATTGCACATCTTTCCCCTGGAGAGAGAGAGAGAGAGAGAGAGAGAGAGAGAGAGAGAGAGAGAGAGAGAGAGAGAGAGAGAGAGAGAGAGAGAGAGAGAGAGAGAGAGAGAGAGAGAGAGATGTAGAAAATTAATATGGCAGCTTGTGCATTTAGTCAGCTTTCATTTCCACTCAAGGCACAGAAACTAAAAATACCACTTCACTGTGTGTGTGTGTGCGTGCGTGGATGTGTGCATGCGTGTTTGTAAATACATAAATCATATGATTGTTTTGCATCACAGCATATGTGCATCTCCCAATGCAACTTTCTCGTCTTCCCTGTTCCTTTGGTTCATGAAGCACTCCAGTGGGTTGCATATTTGTGCGTCACAAGACAAATACAACAAATGTATTCAGAAACACACGCACACACACACACACACACTTGCATGCACTTGCATGCTCACTGAGCCGTGTCGGTGGGGGGGAAGTGGCTGCCCGGCGGCATTCTGCTTCCTCATGCAGAGCCCTGTGGCTGCGCCTGTACTTCACGAAGGACCACCTACTGCTGCTGCCCTCGCGGTACGGTGGTATCCACGAGGTTGGCGGACTGGGTCTCCTCCACCACCCGCCCCCTCTATTTTTGGTAACTTTCAGCTTCAGATCGCTCCGCGGCCGACAATAAACGCGCGGCCCATTACACAGAGAGCCGCGCCGGCCGGGGAAATCAGCACGCAGCCATCGCCGTGGTGACGCTGATACGCCATGTCTGGAGGTCTCTACGGGAAGGGGATGTTTGGATTGCTGCTGATACTACAATGCGCAACGGCAAACAAAGGACACGGGGTATTCTGTGTTATCTTCAAATGAGCCTGTTCTCGCGGGGAGTGTATTAGATGTAGTAGTTGAAGCCCTAGCGTGCATCTCTCTTCCAGAGGGTGTCGGTGAGGCCATTATTCACACAGGCAACGTGTCTGCCCTGTGCGTACCGTGTCTTCTCCTTTGTTATCAGAGTCTTTGGACGGGCAGAAAAGCGGATCTTTAATTTCCTATGCATATGTGCTGCATTTATCTAGCGCTCCGCAATCAGAGCCTCACGTTCAGCTCGCTCCCACACCGGCGCAGACAGAACGCAGGAAAACAGTATGGAAGTCTAGGGAGCAGTTAGGGTAGTCGTCCTAGCCCAGGGCCTCCTCGACGACTGGGGATACAATCAGCGACCTCTCAGGGGTCAATGCCCATTGAGGTACGCCTGTCTCACGCAGTCAGAGGAAATATCTCTTGTGACGGTTGTGAGGAGTTATTTTCTCTTTCACTCATTTATAGAGTTTGATAATGAGGAAAACAAAATGAAGGGATTCACTTGTTACCGTGAGCGGACAGGGCTAGTGAGCAGCACTCCCTTCGCCCGATCCCGGGCAATCCTCACGCTTCTCTCCTTCCTTTCGATTTTTAATGGGAAGAAAAGGACGGACATAGACGAGTTCTTCGAATCTAATCGGGATTGTCTGCCGTGTCCAACGGGGTGTGGAGACAAAAGTCGGCCTGACCTAAATTAGAATCCACCCTTTGTTCTCATATTCTCGCCCTCCCGATCACTCGCTCCGTCTTTCTCTGTATCTGTAGCCCTCTCGGCCTCTCTCATTCGCTCTCCTTCCCTCTCTCCCCGTCTCCCTCTCTCTCTCTCTCTCTCTCCGTCTGTCTCCCTCTCCCTGTCCCTGTCCCTGTCCCTGTCCCTGTCCCTGTCTCTCTCTCTCTCTCTCTCTCTCTCTCTCTCTCTCTCTCTCTCTCTCTCTCTCTCTCTCTCTCTCCGTCTCTCTTGCATGCTATCCGTCTGTCTGCTGCTCCCTCTCTGATTTAATCCTCAGGTGGCATGCCGGTCAGCAAGCGGCCACGTCATCGATGTGAAGGGAAAGTGTGCTGCAAGGGGTGAACGGCTATTCAAGCTAATTAAGAAGTACTTGTCTCAGCAGTAAAACAATGGGGGGGGGGGGAAAGAGTACGTGGGGTTCGACGTTGGGGGTGCGGCTCCCATGTATTTGAACGACTTGTAAACCTCCACGCGTCAAACGCCTGTTCCTTTCAGACTCCTTGTTCCTGCGGCGTGTTTTGCTGTTAGAATCAGAAGTGTTCCCATTGTATTCTCTGCCCTTCTGCTCCACTCTCCTCTGTTTCTGCCTTCCCCTCTCGCCTCGCTCTCGTCTCGGCGCCCTTGCTCTCGTGTTCCCGGTTTCTGTCCGGCCTTTGGCTGTCACCGCAGACGACTATCTGTCAGCCCCCCCCCCCCCCCCCCCCCCCCGCTCCCTCCCCCCTCGTTTCCCCCATTCTTAATATGGGAACAAGCGAGAGGCCTGGAGACGGGGGTGGGATGCGGGGGGGGGGGGGGGGGGGGTGGGGACCAGCGACAGCTGAATCAAACTCGTCTTGGTAGGCATCACTCACACCTGTCAGGGACTTCAATATGATCTCGGAGGCCATTTGCATTCCATTTGTGCCTTTCTGAAGCGATCACTCTTCTTTTTGGTGGCGGAGGATATCCTCGTGGGTTTTGGTTTACGGGCCGCTCCACCCCAGGGCTGGTGGGAAGATTCAATAAGGAGACACCAATAAGGGTTGAAAACATTAGGTTATGAATATTATAGATCTTATTTTGTGTGGAGTTGTGTCTATGCGTGCATGTGTCCATGATTACAATATTTATGTATCATAAATTTCCAAAAAAGCATTTATGAACTTACATCTTTCATGCAGCATGATCATCTCTCTCGCTCTCACTCGCTCTCACTCCCCCTCTCTCACTCCCCCTCTCCCTCTCTCTCTCTCTCTCTCTCTCTCTCTCTCTCTCTACTACTGAAAATACTGGACTAGCAGTAGAGAATGCTTATTTTACGGCCACTTACTCACTCATTCAATTATAAAGTGTAAAGGGTTGGATGGTGTTACTGCAGGAACATTTAACGTTAGCCCTGCTGCAGTAGGGGCCCAGGAGCTCTTCAGCAGGAAGGAAACGTTGTAATGAGACACGTTAACGGCTGCAAGGAAGAAGACAGACAAGAAGAAGACAATAAACTGAAGATTGGAGGAGAGGGAGACTTTTATACATGCTGCTCCTCTTCCTGCTCGGATGGCAAGAATGCGCACATTCTCTCTCACACGCACACACACATACACACACACACACACACAAGACACACCTCACGCACATACACACGCGCACCACACACACACACACACACACACACACACACACACCTCTGCCAGCCTCATAAGAACAGCATCTCTTCGCTGAGGTTTGAGTGCTTTTGAGGGGAGAGGAGGCAAGGAGAGGAATGTAGGACATATGCAAGGATGTCAAGGATGAGATGTCTGATGTCAAATGGATGAGTGATTAGGAGAGGGGAGAACAATGAGTTTCGCTGTAATTGTGTTGAGGGGAATTGGGGGGGCTCATGGGTAAATTAGCTGAGATTCAGTAGCAGGAAGCATTAGTGGAAAAAGACACACACACACACACACACACACACACACACACACACACACACACACACACACACACACACACACACACACACACACACACACACACACACACACACACACATCCGCCTTTCCTCTGCTATTTATAGAAGCTCTTGGGGGGGGTCACACTGTCCAGTGAGCAGAGGCAGATGACTCCCACCTGATCCCCCCTCTCAGGTGGGCTCTGTTCATACCGAGCCCCCCCCCCCCCGGCGCCACACGCTCCAGAAAGTAGCTCGAAAAAAATGCCCCCCATCCTTCACTCCGTGTTCGAGCGTCGCCACGTTTGTTTTTGATGTCGCTGATTTACGAAGATGATAAGTGATGAAGAACAAAACATGGCAGCCCAGCAGATGACGGGACACGTGAGACCGCCGTACCACGCCTGTCTCATCACCGGTTATCAAGAGAATCACGTATCAAAGGTGATCCATGTTTGTCAGCCGGCGAGCTCGCAGAGTCGATCGGAGATCATCGTCACACGCTAATTCCAACCGACATTTTAGTAGCAGATCACAGGCGCTTTCTCAGAAAGCTACGCGTACCACTGCTTCTGTGAAGCATGATAACCCGTCCCGTATGAAGAGCCAGCTAGCATTGAACTAAATATGTCATGTACATTTCACGTTTCTTTGAGTGTCTCATCAGTGCCGATGACAAATGGATTTGTGTTTGGGATTCGCATGTTTCCCCTTGTCGAACACGCACAGCAGAACACAGACGGATCAGACAGCAGACAAACCTCACCGGCGCTGTCCTGTTCCGTTTGTCCTACATGCCATGAACAGAGGGATGGGTTACTTTGTAGAGACGTTGACTTTAATGAATTATCTATACTCAAAAAATAAAGCCTGTTAAACCACACACACAATCTTTTTTTTATCACCAAATATGCGCAAAAAATATCCAATCTACAAATTGTTACGATAAAATTTAGATTCTAATATGATTTGTTGCCCTAAGAATGACCTGACGAATGCATGCAGAAACAACAAAGACGATTTATGCTCACAAAAAGTTGACAATGGAATGCATTAATCAGACATACATTATGTCATACACGCAACTAATCATTAACTAATCTTTCTTTGGTATTTGCATTTTTATTAGTTCAGAAAGGAGCGTGATTATAAAGGATTAGACCGCTTCCTTCCTGTTGGGTTGTTGAAAACATAATTTATGCAAAATTATATTCAAACTAGTAATTAAGGTGGAACCTGTTTGGCAAGTGACAAATACAATGTAGCTAAAACATGTATAATTATTATGCCAATATGATAGTAAAATGGGACAAGTTGCTGTCTGTAAGATTGAAGAAGTAGCAATGTGAGAAGACCTGCTTTGAATGTACTGCCTCTGTAGGAGTCTAGATTCTTCAGAATGCTCCCGGCCTATTGCTCACCAATCAGGGCGTCTCTTCTGCTCGGGAATCCATCTGCCTGTCAATCAAATGCACCTGTGTTCCATGCTAGGGACGGAGGGGGCAGAACCTAACCTTTAAAGAGCCAGTGATCCAAAATGAAAAGGGATGAAATCCTATGTTTTCGCCTTCCATCCCCAAAACACTGTGTTATCTAAGGTTCCAATCCTGCATGGTTTTAGAGTTTATAATCTAGTTCTAGGTGGGACTGTACAACATATCTTTGGCATCTTATTGCATATATCTCATTGGTCTGTAGAAATGTTTCCACAATGCCTACAGGTGTTGCTGTCAGATGGGCTGAGCGACGTTGACCTCTGATATTATGGACGGGGGGAGGGTGAACCAGCCTGGTGGTCCTATATTTGTAAATGTGTTAATGCCTTGTCAAACAATATATATTTGTCAAAATAATCCATGAAAGCATGCTGATTACATGTCTTTCTATTAAAATAAAAGGCATTGTGAATGCCAGTCGTTCACTGCACATCTCGGTCCTGCCCCAGACCGACCGGGGGCCAGCGGAGCCAGTGGCTAACAGGTTGTGGACCTACCCCATCTTGGGTTCCAGGGGCCTGGAATCGGTCCATCGTCATGGCATTGATCGTTAGGATCCCACTCATTGGACTAACCCATGAGTTGGCTACTGGATAGCTAGCTAGGTCTTAAAAATAAAAAAAAGTAAAATGTCCCAAAGTTGCTGTGTGTCGTTACTATTGGGATAACAACTCAGTCTCATTAAAACCCCTCCCCTTCTTCGCACGGATAATCCGCCCAAAATATATTTTTTTAAACCCTGGTATTCTGACTCCAAATGAAACAGTGGGTTTACCAGTGCTTCAACAACAGGGTACAGGATTTTCTTTTTTGGGATTCAATGTTCCTTCTAAGTCAGGGAAAAGGCAGCAGTGTGCGATATTGGCAGCGTTCTGAAATTAAACTCTAATTATCAAATAAAGTGCCGGATACGATTTGGTACTGATTCAGGCAACAACAATTACACTACAAGACAGACGGAGCGCTATGCATCTGATTTACGGTCATAAGTGGTCCAGAATATTCCTGCTTTATTTATTTATTACAATTTCCCAATAGTAGCAATGTTCTGCCCTATCAATTGTTTCCTACATAGGTTTAGTCTTCAATACATGTTGAATATGTCTCAATAAAAACTGCTCTATATCCTGTAGCTCCTGAATTCATTTCTCTCTCACTGGACCAAACGCATTCCTCAGCGTTACTGAAACCTGCCAAGGTTCCTGTGTTTAATCCCACTGATAAGAAAAGGGATGACAGACTCTGTGCTTTCTTATGGTTGACAAGTTCCAAAAGCAGTCCTCCCAGCATCTTGCAGACAGCTTTCCTGTTTTGAGAGGATCAACCACGGAATACTTGAACAAACAATGAAGACTTTTTATGAGTTGTGAATGATGCAACTCTGGACCATTTTGCATTTTTAATTTCTCCACTACTTCCGAATCTTGTGCTTGGCCCTGTGATGGCCAACCAACACATTTAGTTGTTTAAACACCTCGCAGGAATGCGAGGTGGGTGCTTCAGGGTCAGCTCGGCAGGTTCAAAGGGGAACGCCACTAAGTATTTCTCCAGATTTGGCGAAGACAGACTTGATTTCTCTTCCAACCACTGTTAATACAAATGAGAGTTTGTGTTTTGGAGAACTTATCAAACATTGAACAATGTTTGAGTCATCAAAGATAGCAGAGCTCCGTGTTTTGCGCCATAGTTGAGAGGTTGAGGCCTCCCCATCACAGTCCTCACCTTACACATTCTTACATCATGCCGGGGCTTCTGCATGCATCTCCCACGCAAAGCTCTTTAGCTCAACTTTAGCTATTTCATGGTGCAGTTCATGTTTCTTTTTAAGTACAATGTTCTCTGGGGCTGCTCGTTGGAGACTGTGAAGGTCTGAACAGACGGAACAAGAAAACACACTGGAATGGAATCACAAATGTATTAGTTCATCTGAATATGAATATCATGATGTCCCCTGTTGAGCGGCAGCAGAAGTGCAGCTCAACACACTTGACCTTGGCAGACCAGCGGGCCCAACAGACCGCTGGCCGGCCCCGGGTTCGGGGCCCTGGCGGGGGGCCAGCGGCTGACTCTGCTGGGAGGGTTGGCAGGGCTTATGGTCTTTGGGTGAAGATCATTGTACCGTGTTCAAATATGAGAGGCTGCCAAGAACCGATCCCAGACCTGCGCTGTTGGAGCTTTGGCGGAGGGAGAGCGGGCGGTCCCAGCATGAATACCCACACACAGAACAATACACACACGCACACTCACACAACACGTACACACACAGGAATATACACAAACGCACTTGCTCACACAGTAGAAAACAATCACGCAAACATACACACACACATGCACATTAAGACATGTGGCAGTATGCAGACACGCAAATACTCACAAAATAAGTGTGTGCACACACGCGCACACACGCACACGCACACACACACACACACACACTCACGCATGGACACACCTTCACTCTTGCATGCACACACACTCAGAGGGCCCTATCTTGCACCCAGCGCAATTGACTTTCTACACCGACGCATGTACTCACGCCGCAACACTTGTGCCCATGCATCTGCAAGCACCGTAAACTACAGCATAACGCATAATACAGTCCATGCCAATGTATATTAACGGGAGGACATATGCATATTATGAAAAGAAGTTGATAACGATAAGGTATACTATACTGGTAAGAAACAATGTTAATGTATTGCCGCATTTCATTAAATAGACCCACAGTTGCGGCCACAGGACCGCATATCATTTATGTGTTAAGTTCTTTCCCGAAATGTACATGACTACTCAATGTTTCTGAAGTTGTAGAAGAAAACGCTATTCCATGTGTGAATTAGGCCATATTATTTGGACATAAACTGAGCCATTTGAAATTTGAAATTTATGTCGACAGGCATCTGGCTCAGGGGCGACTGCAAACGCAATGTCGAAATATCAACCCGTCACAGTTAGCGTGTGGCAGGCAGGCAGGCAGGACCCATAGCAGACAGTTCAATAAAAGGATAATTTATTAACGCAAAAGGCAAGGAACACGGGTGACGCGGGTAACACAAGGAACACCAGGAACACAGGTAACACACAGGACACAACTCACCACAAACTAAAATGATCAGACAAGGAACAAAGGAAAGACAAGGGCTTAAATACCAAACACACACAGGGCACGCAACGAGTAACAGCTGAAACACATTAGGGGAGGGAGCAGTAATCACACAGGACAGAAACTTGACCGGACATGTGGAGAAACAAGACAGAGATTCTAAAGTAAAACAGGAAACACACCAAAACAAGACAAGGAAACGGACAGACCATGACACAACCCGTCAGTTTCAAATGCGCTCATGGCTCTTAAAGGGGATGGGCGATGGCACTCTCATTGGTTTATTGCATGTTACGCCTAAAACACACCTGCTAAGTCGGGCGCAAGAGTCATTTATCCGCCGGTATAATAGCAACAGCGCCAGAGACCAGCCCACAAAGCTACTTCCGTTTTGCGCTGTTAAAATAGGGCCTAAAGACACAGTGATTATTGGTGTGTGTATGTTTGTATTTGTGTGTGCATGTGTGACTTTTTGTGCCAGGTTTAGGGGACAGATTCTCGTTTGGCCTCCAGGAAAAGATTGGATGAAGCTCAGAGACCTGGAAAACCACAGTAGGGCAGAGCTGAACCCTCATTTGTGCTGGCCATCTTTACCCGGGCCTGCAGGGACGCAAGCTGGCCGGCTTCTGTCTACTGCTCAGGTTCTTCTTCCATGGCTATCACAGAGTCGGTGGCGGCACTGAAATGTTGCTCCAAAATTCCATGACTTGATCAATTGTCTTTGTGGCTTCTGAGAGAAACTGGAAGAATGAAGGGCCTTGGATCATGGTTTGTTTGATTGCATGCTCACCAATTCTTCTACCAAGCCAAATAATGTAGAACACGGTGGGGAATTTGCACTGAGCTCGATTTTAATTTGGTTTGAAATGTGTTTGTTTGTTATTTTTTAAGTTCATTTTTGAGTGTGGGTATTCATGGATGTGCAAACTGCTTGGCATGCCCTGCAATTTCACTGTCTTGCCTGTGTAGAACCGACGGGCTAAAATCCCCCTTTGTCACTGAGCCGGCTCTCTTGGTTCACTGGAGAAGGCGGGGCTACGCACGGAGAGAAGACCTCTTTAGAATCATTTGCATACTCCGAATGTTTACATTTTTTCTTGATTCAAGACGCTCGCATGCGAGAATGTGTATACATCTGAATGTAGGCTACAAATGCGATTAACTATTTAGAAGTGCAAAAACGCCAACATACAGTATTCTATATTTTGCTGGCCTGTATTTTATCCTGACAAAAGCCTCCAAAGGAAAGTTCCTCTGGTGATTTCTCGTAGATCGAGCCATCTTTCCCCGACTTTGTCAAATGCAACCTCATCACCTTCTCTTCCATGATGGTCGGCAGCTCGCAGATTTCATCGTCTCTCCAGTTAGAACTACTCATGTTGATATCGCTGTGTTGTCTCTGTTATAGAGACATAATTTCTACCAAAGTCCCTGCCCTGGAACCGCAAAGCCGTCTATTAGGCTGTCCTACTTCATTGTTAGACCGTTATTTAAAGGAAAAACAACTTCCCTGTTGGAGATTGTCCCACCCACAATTCAAAAAAAGGCGCTGCCGCTGACTTCCCTTCATGAAAAAAAAATAATTCATGAAGGGGTGGGGCAATGTTAGTGTACTCTCTCACACAAGCCACTCCCACTCACAACAACACTTTCGGTGAAGTCAGATTGTTTGATTGGCATTACCTAGTAATACCAGTAACCAAAAACAGCAAATAATAGGCAACACATGCAATAGCATACTTTAACTCAAAGACGGCGATTTGAGTCAATATTGCAGTGGAGGAGCAATATATAGAGAAAACAGGGCCCAATCGTCTGTTCCCAGTTCTCACTTGTTCATAAACCCCCATGTAAATCAAAATGAACGAAGTGGTTCCCGACTCATACTGGTGTTTGCAAATTGGTCCGGCGACGTCAGGCTAGCATCTTTTTGACCAGGATCGAACCATAATATTTCTACTGAACCCACTAAATCACTTCTCTACTAAACGGGTACAATGTTTATTCAGCCGGTCGGTCGGTCCGTCCGTCAAGGCATTGTCACCGATCTGATGTCCCATCAATTATGACACCAGGCTCAGACGCTGGTGCTACAGACCACCCTAAAGGAGACGGGTACAGACGCCTCCCCTCTTCCCAGGGACAGCGTACCGCGGTGAGCCTGCTCAACCACAAAGTAATCAACCAACCGATCAGGCTGGCAGCGACACTGCACGTTAATTATAAATAGGGCAGTTTAGGAAGTCCAGAATATGCATGCAGTGATGTTTCTCTTACACGATCTACAGAGCGGCAGCGATGATGGGCTTGTCGTGAAGCATCAGGGCTCTTTATATCATCCTCTTCCCCAAAAGTTCATGCTTTCTTCTTTACCGTACCCTCTCCTCTCCTCCACAGTATTTATTTCAGAGGAATAATAATGATCATTATAGTGTATTCTGCTTCATCTGATGCGCTCATGCCTTGTAGTTATTGAGTGTGGGGAGAACACATTACCGAGGAGATGCTAGTTAGTCCCTTCCTCGCGTGAACTAAAAGTATTCTACTGCATGCTGCTGACAACTAGTTCCTCCATTACCATTTAATTGCTAACCTCTCAGAGATGCTGCCTAAGCCTCAGCTTTAATCAACATGGTTGCCACCGCCATAGCAACTGGCTCAAGTATTTGTCTGCCTCCACTTTATAGCACAAAATGGATTTGAAGTTCAAATAGCCGGAGAATTTATCTATATATTTTTAGGCTAAATGCATGAATCAGTTTAACAAGGAACCTTACTTACATCCATACCACGTCACCATAATTGATAATAGTATTGGTGTGTAGAAATGTATCTTTGATGGTTAATTTCTGATTTGAGGTAAATAAAAAAAAGTAAAAAAAAAAAAATGTAAATCATGGAGGCTGCTCTGTTAAAGTCAGAGAAGTGTAACCGGAACAACCTCAATGATTTGGGAATTAATCTGGAAATCCTTTTATTTTATTTATGCACGTCCTTAAAATATGCTGTGGAGATGAATGTTGAGTCTAATTTGTTGTTACGAATTCCATTAGTGATTGAGCTATGAGTGAATGCACTGTGACAAAAATCTTTGATATTTATATAGTCGCCAATTTGATTTGGTTCGCTGCTGACAAATCAGGGCATCTCTTCCCTGATTAATCCAGGTTGCTTTTTCGAGTTGTATGTGTCGAAATCATTGCTGTGGTCTCTATTTACAACTATTGTATCTCTCCTAAAGCAACTATAGCAGGGTCTGGAGTTCTGTTTGTGTATGAGGCTGCAGTACCGGAGCCGACCACCAGAGCTGGTGAGGGGAATGTAAACCCATACCCTGGTGTTGGGGCTTCGGCCTGCGCTCTGATCATTCTCCAACTCTCTGGCTTTTCTTGATGCTCTGAGGTGTTCTGAACCGCGTCAGCTCCTGACGTCCCATCCTGAACACGGTGTGATCTGCAGTTTCATTGACAAAGGAGCTGAAGCGACAGGGTATGTGCCATTGGCCTGGGCGGGCATTTGATTTGTTTGGAACTTGAAAGACGTGCAGTAGCGTACGCTGCGACAGTGACAGCCGTTTGGAGCGAGAAGGAGACGTAATAGAGCTAAGAATTTAGGCGGGGTGGTCACAATATCCCTGCGCTGCTCCGCCCACGCTGATGTCTTTGAACAACCACATCATCCCCCGCACACACACACGCACGCAAACGCACACACACGCAGGTTGCAGTCCCGGTGAGGTAGCCCGTTGCGCTGGCTCTGATTAGCAGATGATCATGCCCTACTCTCCCGCCCGGCCCAGCAGCAGGGAGAAGCAGAGCGCTACCGTTCTCTCAATACCGTTTCATGTCAGAAACAATAAGCACCTTTCCATATCTTCAAAAACTGGGTCACACTAGCAACGCTGTGCGCAGGGAATGAATCAACACTATCTATAATGTGTTAAGTTACAATTTGCTTCCATTATGGGAGTCCCTTATGGATGTGAATGTCATGTTTAATCTGCCCACCATCTAGCTTGTGTAGAATGCTTCATAATGTGCTTGGACAGCCCTCAGAAGCTATGTTGCTGCACTTATTTATCTTCCCACAGTGAATTCTTGCTTGAGATGTCTTGCTGGAGAGAAAAATATGGTTTTATAAGATGTTTGTGTGTGTGTGTGTGTGTGTGTGTGTGTGTGTGTGTGTGTGTGTGTGTGTGTGTGTGTGTGTGTGTGTGTGTGTGTGTGTAGGTGTGTGTGTGTGTGTGTGTGTGTGTGTGTGTGTGTGTGTGTGTGTGTGTGTGTGTGTGTGTGTGTGTGTGTGTGTGTGTGTGTGTGTGTGCGTGTGCTGGCGCGAATGCTTCTGTTTGTGCTATTTAAATTTGTATTTTACTTAGTGTTCTTTTGTCTCGGGGGCAGGCTGAGGCCTGAGCTGACACATCTCCATCTGCATCTTCTTCTCGTTTCATTCCTCTTTCTCTGTCTCCCTCTCTCTTTCTCTCTCTCTATGTATATCTCTCCCTGTCTCACTCTATATAGCTCTTTCTCTATGTCTCTCTCTCTCTCTCTCTCTCTCTCTCTCTCTCTCTCTCTTTCTCTTTCTCTCTCTTTCTCTTTCTCTATGTCTCTCTCTCACTCAGTCTATATCTTTATGTCTCTCTGTCTCTCTCTTGGGGGAACGTTGTCAGGATCATCCAGTGTGACATGATGACAAGTGTCAGGCTAGGGTCTGGAGGAGTCTGCTTGGAGATTAGTAGCATTATTTATGTGCCTGTACACACACGTAAACACACGCACATGCACACACACACACACACACACACACAATTAACCCCTATGCCAGAATCCTACAACTCCAAAGGAAATCAAAGAATAGGTTTCTTCCTTCTACAAAAACTAAACATGGTAAACAGGTTTGAGATGAAAAGATGTAATAAACAGAACATCTATTGGTGACATGGTTGGTGTCTGGACACTCAATACACAAATTCAAGAGGTAATGAGGTCATGTTTGCCTCCAATTGTTTAAAGAGTTCTGAAGGCCAGACACGCTGCATGCTGGGAATCTGAATTTTTCTAAAAGACCTAATTTCCCAGTTTGTTCAGGGTGGTCTTTATCTCCTGGTGCCTGTCACCCTGAATTCTGGCCTTTTGTCTTGTTAACTCACACCATCATGAAGAAGACCTAACTTAACATCTGCCTCTGTTCAGAAAGCACATCCACACATACATACAGTATGTGTGTTTGTGCATCAATGCATGTGTTGTTGTCTGTTTAGAAGATAGAGTGTGTGATGTGTGTCTGTGTGTGTGTGTGTGTCTGTGCATGTGCACCATGCATGTACTGCTGGACCTGGAGTGTCACACCTCATCACGAGAGAGACCTCTCTGAAGGGACAGGTTTGACAAGAGGACACTGGATTGCCTGGCTGGCCTGAGAAATAATTGCACATCATCTTTACTTTTTCAGCATAAACACATACAAATATTTCATGGACAAATATATTTGTTTGTTGATGCTTTTCAAGTGGTTTGCAACGGCGGAGGGGTTGGCAATGTCACAGAGCGCGTATGTGCAACATTCTCTCCTCTCTTTGTGATTGTTTCCGCCAGAACCGGGTCAATTACACACCGAAAAGACAGATGGGTTGCTGCTGAATTCCAATCAGCCGTGAGAAGCCGTGAAGGGCACTTTGCAGGGGAGGGAAGAGAAGAAAGAACACAGACTGGAGACATGCTCGTCTGAAAGTTGCGCCCGATAAGGAGCGGGAAGTGGAGCACTTGCCTGGTCTTACTTTACATAACCCAATGTGGGTTATGTAAAGTCTGTATTAAACCACAGAAAGCCAGGACACGCCCCTCAAACACAGGTATACGCCCAACGTCGTCGGCCTCGCTGAGCAATAGATGATGAGATTGGGTTACTCTCCCATGAATCCGGGAGAAGGACCGCCGTTTATACAGATCAGACAATACCAACGGCCAGGAAGGAAGTCTGTGTACATCTCAACAGAATCGCAGATGATTGACATATGAGACCAGAGACAAAGAACGTGATATAATGGGCATCAGGGGGCTGGTGTTTACTCGTGGCCCCTGGCGCCCCGTGTCCTCGCAGGGCCCCCTCCTCAGTGGCCCCACTGATTCGATTCCCGGGTCCCACCTGGCGTCTGATCGCATTACCCCGGGCCCCTCTGCAAGAGCGGAAAACACGGGCCGGGAGGAATACCAATAACCCATCGCCCGGAACCTGGTGACAATGTAACGCTTTTAAAATAAACAGCTCCAAATGAGACGTTATCAATATTTATGACATTTATGATTTCTGAATTGTCTTGTGTTAAGGTCAGGGGTGTCGCATTATGCAGATTTATGGTCCATAATAGAACACTAACGGATGTATAACTTAAGCATTCTGTGTTTGCCCTGGCTTTTAGTGCTGCTGATGCATGAAAGGGAAAAAACATTCACACTCAACGGGAAACAAATGTTTGTAATTCAAAAAGCAATTGAAGTAGGCAAGGAACAGGAAATAATTTGCATCCAAAATGGATGAAACAATGAAGATGGTGCCGGACAGGCAGAGAGGTAATGTCTTTCTCCAGAGCCTGCCAAGGGCTTTCGTCTAAAGGCTTGTGATTAGAACTGCCCGCCTTTTCATCCACGAATGTAAGAAGTTTCCTAAATAATTATAGTAGGCATAACAAGAGCTTGTGGCCATGACCTTGCAAACGCAGGAAA